>NC_085136.1:5474205-5774205 GCF_035046485.1 Aedes albopictus | reverse complement strand
TCTAAATATCTGAAAAAAATCATAGTGGCTCAGAAAAAGGTGCTCTTTTGTATAAAATCATGAAATCGATACATTTTTCTTAATTTAAAAACCCAAATTTAAAAACCCAATTAAAGACGAAATCTCGCTTATATTGAATAATACGATCAAGCATGGTATTCTAATCGGAATTGTACTTTTCTCGAACTTGAAAAACAAAGGAATAATGAGAAAATTCGAAATTAGTAAAATGGTAAATAGTTCTACTTTGACATTTGAGGTCAACCTTGTGTGACTGAGCTCGACATTTTTCGCACTGGGATTTCAAAAATGTTCCTATCGAGTGTTGTTCTTTGCTGAGTATTGTGTTGTTCTTTACAGAGAAGAACATTAATCAAGACAATTAGATGATCGGCATTGAACCACAAAAACCCCATAATAATTGGTGAGATCTTTCCAATATTATTTATTTATTTATAAATAATTCTACTTCAGTATATTTATTTGATAACTACATATAAGTTGAAAATTCGCTATTTTCAACATCCTTTCATCTATTGGAAGATGCTTCAGTTCTGGGCTCTTTCTAAGTTGATGAAGGGATTTATAAATGCTTGCAAGGACTTGGCCAGGTGTGTGGAGCTGAGTGAATCTATGACATTGTAGATAGTAGCGACATCAGCAATGTCAATGGAAATTCAACTTTGCAACTCCATCCAAGATTTGTGCAAGTATTCATGCTATGCTATGCTATGCTATGCTATGCTATGCTATGCTATGGGATTTCAAAAATGTTCCTATCTGACATACACGGTGAAAAAAATCACTCAAAGTATGTGTTAGAGGCTGTAGGGACGCGACAAAAGGTTAAAAAAATAAAAATTATATATTTTCAACTATGGTTAATAAAAACGTCAAAAAATGAGTAAATATGTACTCTTGGTTTAAAACAACAATCCCGATAGGACTTTAGGAGCCTATTGGCTGTGAATTGACTGAGCTACAGCAACAAGTGCCCAAAATAGGTGCTCCTGCCCAAATGGTCCCAGACCCTACTTGTGGAAGAATTTTTCATACAATCTAGAAAAGTTTTTGAAGAAATTCCCGCAGGGACAAAAAAATCCTTGAGAAATTCTTTAGAGAATTTCGCGAAAAACAGAAATATGTTTTAAAAGTTAGGCCGGAACAAATCTCATTTTCTTCTTTTGTCACAGTGCTCGTTGACTTGTCAAGGGGAAGGATGATTAATAATGAATGTATTCGATGGAAAAATATTCAAACAATTAGGCATAATCGGTAAACTCATCGGATTTATTAAGAAATTTTCTGGGAAACTCCAATTACACCTTGATTTTTTTTTTAATTTCTTGAACATTTTATGTGTGCCCCCCCCCTCAAAATGTTGAATTCCGACCAAAATTTTCCGAGGGAGCGGTGACATAAGAGAAAATCGAAATTTGTGTCAGCCTTATCTTTTAAAGAATACCAGGCAAAACTGACTGTACTGCAGGTATTTCTTGAAAAACTCCAAAAAATAGATTCTGGGGTAATTTCTGTACAAAATGATGAGACAATCTCATCTTGGGCAATCCCTGAAGGAACACCTGAGTAACTTCCAGATGAATCTCTTAAGAAAATTTCTCTGGTTCTGGAGGAATTTAAAATAAGCCTGGAAGTATTTTATTTATTTATTTTTTTTTTGTTTATTTTTTATCCCTGAATATACGGAGTAATGTCTATAGAAACCTTTGCAGAAATCCCAACAATAGTTTCTTGGAAAGTTTCCTAACCCCTAGACGAATTTCTTAAAGAATCTCAAAGAAATCTTGAAATGAATTCCTGAAGAAACCTCTGAAAAAAATCCTAGGAGAATTTCTTGAGAAATTCCTGAAGGAACTCCTGGAGATATACTAAAGAAAAATTCTTGAACGAAATTCTGATAATATTTTTGGAAGAATTCCTTCGGAAATGTTCGAGTAAATATATAAAGGAATACATGCACGAACTTCTGCAGCAATCCTTGAAGGAATTTCCTACAGAATTTCCAAAGGAATTCGAAAATGAATTTCTGAAAAAAACCCGTGGACTGAATCCTTTTTGCCTCTCTCATACATCAAAGTGTACTGAAAGGCTATATGTTCATTCAAAAAAAGAATTTTCGTTAGAAGGTTCGGAGGATTGAGTCACATATACCAATCAACTAAGTTCGACGAATCGAGATGGTGTATGTGTATATGTATGTCTGTGTACAAAAAAGGTCACTCTATTTTAAGGCACTTCCCTTTGACCGATTCTTCGGAATCGAACCGGTTTTTTTTCCGCATTGTTTGCTATAAAAAATGTTCCGGATCGGTCAAGGCGTTCCGAAGTTATGGCCATTTCAGGGATCCGAACCAGCACCGGTAGAACTGACCGTGCCTATATTAAACTGAACCAAGCTCCATCATGCGACACATCAAACTGCGCCGACTTTTTGTAACCCTTTGGCTGGTTGACGAATTTTGTGCGGAAATGAATACAAGAGACCAGAAATTCCACGACGTCGACCCAAAATTCAAGATGGCAACCTAATGTTCAAGATGGCGGCTTAAAATTCAAGATGCCGGCTGTTTAATAGAGCTTTAGGCTCTAAAACCATACATTGTGGGTATATTTGGTATGCGGAAGATGGCCGGAGTCCAAAAAAGGCGACCAGAATATCCAAGATGGCGGTCTAAAATCCAGGATGTCGAATCAACATTCAAGATGGCGGCTGTTTGATGGAGTTTTAGGCTCCAAACCAAATTGACGACCAGAATATGCAAGATGGCGGTCTAAAATCCAAGATGATAGCTCTTGATTCAAGATGGCGGCTGTTTGATGGAGTTTCATGCTCTAAAACCATACATTTTGTATGAAGAAGTCTGGAGTCGAAAAATGACGACGAAAATATACAAGATGACGGTTCAAAATCCAAAATGGCGGCTCCTAAATCAAGATAGCGGCCGTTTAATAGTTTTAAGCTCTAAAACCATGCAATATGGGGTATATTTGGTATGAGGAAGATGCCCGGAGTACAAAAAATGGCGACCAGAATATTAAAGATGGCCGAGATGAACCAGCCCTGGGCTGAAAATCTCGTTAATAAAGATAATAATAATAAATTCAAGATGGCGGCCTATAATCCAAGATGTGTGATTCAACATTCAAGATGGCGGCTGGTTGACATGGTTTCATGCTCTAAAACTATGTAATATGGGATTATTTTGTTTGGGGAAGATGTCTGAAGTCCAAAAATAGTGACCACAATAACCAAGATGGCGGTCTGAAATCCAAGATGGTGGCTCCATATTCAAATTGGCGGCTGTTTAATGAAGTTTTAAGCATACATACACCATGCAATACGGGTATAGTTGGTATGGAGAAAAAAATGGCGACCAGAATATTCAAGATGGCGATCGGGAATCCAAGATGGCGGCTGTTTAATGAAGTTGTATTCTCTAAAACCATGCACTATGGGTACATTTGGCATGGGGAAGAAGTCTGCAGTCCAAAAATGGCGACCCGCATTTCCAGATGACCGATATGGTTTCTGGCGCCATGAAATAGATTTTTGTTATACGTATGAAAAGTCAAGTGTATATTCATCAACATGTCACTTGAGTTTTGGTAAAATTGGGTTTTGAAGGCACGAGAAAGGCGCTATCAACGCTAGAGGTTTTTTTTCTGAAACTCCTGACCCAAGGAAAACTCCAGGATGAGTTCCTGAAGAACATCTCTAGGAATCCCTGGAGAAATCTTCAAGGAAATGTATAGGAATTGTACGATGGGTAGTCTGTTTTACCTTTGTATGTAAATTAATAAGTTTTTTTTAGCAAGATTTCATTTCATTACAACTATATACCTAACTAAATTTTATATTTACTTATTATTATATTCTTGATCTCGACAGGACCTCACCGACATCGGATACAACCACGTGCTCGACAACGAAAGCATCGGCCGAAACGACAAGAAACGTGCCCACACCATCAACCGTTTGCGACGGCTGGTTAATGTTTGATGTGATTTGTGCTTTGTACAAAACCGGTTTGACTATTTTGGCACTGAAGTTACTATAATTGATTGATGCATCAAGCAAAAAGAAGAAGAAGTTTTGACATCCAAGCGGTGTGCCGTCGATGAGATCCTCGTCGCTGATTGGTCGATGGATGTAAACGGCACACCGCTTGGATGTCAAAACTGCTTCTTCTTATCGCTTGGTGCATCAATCAATATGTTGTATGCACTCAGAATAAATACCATATTAAATTTAAAAGTTCTGCACTTAGATCGTGACCAGTTGCTTTTACACTTGGAAAATAAGTGCCGCGTTATTGAATCTTTTCCGATTCAATCATGATGTAATTTATGTGCGTTGCTATTGATTTTCAATCGTTCAGTGCATAGTTTTCATTATGACGAATAATAACATGATATACGCGTGGGAAGAGCTTCAAAATTTAAATAAATACAAAATTTCGCATATTTTGTCTACGATCAAGCTGATTTTATTAAATCTAATACTTGATTTTAGGGACGATTCAAATGTTACGTCCGCCATTTTCGAGGATTTTTAGACCCCCTGCCCTCTCTTGTCACGCTTTATCGCTTACCTAATACATGGAGTATCACATTTTCTCAGAACCCCCCCCCTTCCTAAACGATGGACGTCATTTTTTAATGACCCCTTATTGTCCTACCAGTAACGGTTACTTCATTCACCGGGAAGCTTTAATACATTTGATCCGAGCCACGTTTTACAGGATGGCCACTGAAAAATCCCTTCTGAAGATATTTTGAATTGTTCACACGGTAGTATGAAACGCGAACGAATTCAAGAACCCCTCCGTTCCCCCTCCCTCCTAGGACAAAATATTTTAATGATGATCACTTAAGGACACAGTATCTGAACATCTTTAGTTTAATGTAAAAGTATTAAATAATGGTATTTTTGATTACTTTTTGTGCTACCGTGGGGTGCCCTAATTTCGTGCGGGCCCAAACTTCGTTAACTTCTGACATCTGAGAGCATTATTATCTAATTAACAGCATAATGATCCAAAATTAGCTATAACCTCAAAACTGCATTTGATCTCAATACAATTCACAAAAAAAGAAATGAAAAATTTGATTTATGTGAAAGATTGAAAAATAAATTGCAAATGTATACAAATAGCAGATGCCATATTCAGAGATACGAGAAAATCAACACTCACAGAAGTGAACAAATATTTCGATCTCTATCAAAGGTAAATATTCCAATTTATGTTTGATTATTTCAATTCAATATGTTTTATTATGATACGCAATAAAATTACTTAAAAATGTTATTTTCTTATTTTGTTTCAACATTTTTGTTGTTGGCGAAATTAGGAACCCACAATTTGTATGGGTCCCTAATTTCGTGCACTCTTTTTCATAACTTTGTTTTAGAGATTCATGTGTACACAAATGGCTACAAAGCCATCGCATGATTCGTTTATTAATAATAGTTCTAATAACTATTTTAATTGGTTTAAAATTAGCTAGGGACTGCTCATAAACTACGTAGAAAAAAAAAACATTTATAAATGTGAGAATACTAAGTAAGCTCGGGATGATTATATTTATCCAAACATTGAGAGTAGTAGCTTACAGCCGCTAGTTTCATTCAAACAAATTATTGTCGTAAGCTTTTTTGCCAGAACACAAATTAGGAAGACGACACTTTACTAGAACTAACCTCCCGATGAACGTGCCTATTAATGACACATAATAGAAAAGTGAAAAGCTACAATTAAAAAAAAAAAGAATTAATTCACATTACTGACCATCAGTAAAGTTAGTGAACATTTGATTCAAATAGCAAACAATATATTGTTTTATTAAGATTTCAATAAAAGAACAAAACAAACATAAAAAATAATAACCCTTATAAAACTACAGAAGGATTTTGGAAATCTTAATGTAAACATCCGGGACGAACATAAGAAACAGCAAATATTCACTCATAGTTCGTCACAGACATCGATTTTATCTACACGTTATGGTTTCATTGGTATTGTACGAGTTTGCTACGTTTTGAAAATAAACATATTTAGGCGAATTCTACGTCTCGTTCTACGTCTTTTAAAAGTGAGCGAAATTTGGAACCCGTGCACGAAATTTGGCATTTTTAAACAAATCAAAACTAATGTTGTAACTATCTTGTATAATGTGAAGTTGCCTAATTTATATTTTTCTTGAGAGCTACAGTACCAGCACTAAATATTATCGAAGAAATTAATCTGATATACTTTATGGTAAAATTTCAGTCGTTTATCAAACTTTGAAAATTCTTAAGTGCACGAAATATGGGCACCTCACGGTATTTAGAGCATGCGCAAAGTTTGGAACAATCGAAGATTTTGTGTGCAAAGTTAGGAACAAGGCTATGAAATAGTTTTTATATTTTAAGTATTTTTTTGGTTAATATTATTATTTTTTCTCTAGTGCAGACTCAAAGTAGGGTCATTAGCCTATCGTGCAAGGAAATCGTTCATGAAATATTTTGTTCGTTTGTATTTTTTAGAACGACTCGAAGTTTGATTTTCCTTAACTGCGCAAAGTTTGGTGCGTACACGGTATAATCAATGCTGCACCATTGATTCGTTTTCAAAAATTGTTACTGATTTCTTTGAGTGCTTTTGAAACAAATTCTGTTCCGATAACCGTGGCTCGCTTCTGCCGATGAAAAAGACTATCGTAGAACTGTCAAAACGTCGCTCACCTCACACAAAACCAAAACATTCGCCTCTCGCGTGCACGCGAAAAAGTCCGAAAAAATATGGCTTCGCGAATTATTCAAACGTTAACCGGAGAAAATCTACTCCGCCGATCGGTCACCCTCCAGTGCTTCGTCCGACATGGCCATCGACTGCGGGGGAAACCACCGGGTGTAGCCCGCACGCTGGAACAACGCCTCGCCTGTAAGTAGTGGGAGCTGCCGGCGGGTCTGTTTACTGTTTCGTAATCACTGCTGCTGATGTTGCTCGCTTGTCGTTTTAGGTGAACGCGCCGTAGATCCGGAACTGGCCAAGAAGGTCAACATCGGATTTCCACACCTGAAACCGGCACGATCGGAGCAGCTGAAGGAGCGATTGGCACATCTGAAGGCGCAGCGCGCCAATCCGGAGCTGGAAAAGGCATCCCGCGCCAAGACGCGTGAGTATTTCTTGTGGAGATATGTTACAAGTGAAAGGTTCTCAATAATGTAATGATTTCAGTTACCGTTGACCCGGAGCTGGTCAAACAGGACTGGCTCACAACAAGCGGCCCATTCCACATCAAACGGCTGGCCGAGCACTACGGGGTGTTTGAACATCTGTACGGGTCAGCATACTTCGTACCGCGAGTACACTTGCAAATCGCCTTCAACAATGGGGATGTGGCCAGCCCAGTGTATTACGGCAATGTGCTAAAGCCGAGCGAAGCCTCGGCGGAACCAACGGTTCAGTTCGAAGCCAGTTTCAACTTCAGGGGTACTGCCGGTGAGGCTCAAGTCGGGGACAGTTGGTGGACTTTGGTGCTGACCAATCCAGATGGGCACTTCAGCGAACACGACAAGGAGTACTGCCATTGGTTTGTGTAAGTTAGCTAATAATTCTTTTCGTTTTCGCTGTATAACATTGAATAAATGAATTTCAGAGCGAACATTCCCAACGGTCAGGTGGAAAAGGGCGAGAGGATCGTTCCGTACATGCAGCCAATTCCACCCAAAGGAACCGGATTCCATCGGCACGTTTTTGTACTGTACAAGCAAGAGAAGAAACTCGATCTTAGCGAGTACAAAGTTGACGGAGAGAAGACTACGGATTTGGAGGCAAGGACGTTCAAAACGTTAGATTTCTACCGGAAATATCAGGACGATATGACGCCCGCCGGGTTGGCATTTTTCCAGTCCGATTGGGACACGAGTTTGGTGAACTTCTACCGGGATGTGCTGAGTAAGTAACAATTATTATTTTATGTACCTTTGCAGCTAAGGTTTTTTTAAACTAGGTACTATATCTTTCCCTGAATATCGTTTCTCGAGTGCTTAATTTTCGAGAAGCAATAGGCACATTTGGCCTAATCATTCATGTTGTTGAATCGATTCACTAAACCAAACTTCAGATATTGCGCAACAATTAACTGCATTTGTTGCGACAATTCAGGCAATGCAACCGGTTTCACTACTAGGCCGCTACGTATAACTTCTCCAGACATACACGTTGTAAAGGATTCGTAAACACATCTGGCCGATATTCATGTGTTAGACAGTATTGCAGGTTGATTATATTTTTCGCTTGTAAAGCCCAAACGAAGAAGCAGCTTTTTTCGATATGCTCCAATCTTCTCGCTCTCAGACATGTTGATACAAGTTTGAGTATCTTCATATTTGTCTTTTATCAGATATTGAAGTTTTCCCCCATTTCTTCTATGAAGTTCTTGATTCATTCTCTCCAAGCAAGTCGACCGAGACAGACGATCCTTGACGAGGTGTGTGAATTTGATTTTTTTTCGCGAACGGTTTTGAGAAAAAGAAGAGAAAAACTGACTAACCTATAGTGTTGCTGTATATAGTAGTGATAAGATTACATTAAGTTACTGTAAGTATTCTCCATTAAGTTGATTTTATAGGGTATAAGTTATTTAAGTGCTTTCCGGGAATATTTTGTACATAAGGGGGGGAATTGAAACATGGGAACATGATGGCGGAGGGAATTGGTGACAAGATGGCCGACGATGACTGGACACATGTGTTGACGAGGAAGTCGAAGGCTAGGCACAAAGACATTGATGATGACAGTGACGGTGATAGGAAGATGAAACGAAACAAAACGGATGACAAAAAACAAGCGAAAGACAAATACCAAGCAACGCGATGTATGACGGAAGACAACAACAATTCCAATGACGAAGACGTAAGTCACTATGGGAATACGGACGGAACAAATGAGGCAAGTAATACGGCTACACAAAAACAGACTGGAGCAAAGCCCAAGACGGACAATTTGTTGAAAAGACAAAACAAGGACAATACAGACGGAACCTACAATGACGGATGGATAAAAAACCAGCATTACACGACATTCATTATCCACAAGGAAATGAAAGACACGGACAAGAGCAACGAAGTCAAGTATCCGCACCCTATGGAAGTAGCAAAAATGCTAAAAAACATCGGAGTAACAAAATACAAAAGCATGAAGAGCGTAGGAAGGGGCAACTTTCAGATTAGTTTTGAAAAACCGCGGGACGCAGAACAATTGTTGAATTCCAAACTGCTCACTGAGAACTTTGGATTTTCAATTTTCGTGCCAACCAGATTTAAGGAGAGCATTGGAGTAGTAGGCGATGTTCCTCCTTCGATAACCGAACAAGAAGTGATGGAAAACATAGTATGTGAGAACAACATTAAGGTCTTCAAAGTTGAAAGAATCAAGAAGAGGGTAGGAGTAGAAAAGTTTCAACCAACATACACAATCAAAATTTTCGTGAGGGGGGAAATTCTTCCGAATTCAGTGGAAATCTATGGCACTCCTCGATATGTGGAACCATACGTTTTTCCACTGAAAATCTGCTTCAAATGTTGGAGGTTTGGGCATCGCGACAAATTCTGCAAATCGAAAGAAGTAAGATGTTGCAAATGTGGACTGAACCATAATGAAAAGGAATGCGAAGAAACGGAATTGAAATGTGTGAACTGTTCAGGACAACACAAAGCATCAGATAAGGAATGCCCGGAAAGAGCACGACAGGACCTAATCAGACAAGACATGGCAACGAATAAAACATCTTATTATGAGGCATCAGAGAAGTATCCCAAGAAACAAAAACAAGACCTGCAAAGTAGACTGGACTCTGTACGTGACTTTCCTCTCCTGCAAGACAGCAATGCACCAAACACTAGTAACAACATAAAACAAAGAAAACGAATAGTAAATCTGAAACCACATTTCATAACCCCACAAAACTCCTTCAACTCTCAAAATACCAAACACGAATTCCTTCCGAATCCATACAAAACCACAGAAATCGAAAAAATAACCCAAATGATCAAAGAAGAACTAATCCGCGAATTTAACCTGAACAAAATGTTTGACAAGATCAAAGCCTTACAGGAAATCATAATTAAAAGCACAAGCAAATCGGACACAATAACACAAGATCTATTATTAATAAACATCAGCAATGAACTAAATAAAATAATTAATCCGGAAGTCATTCCCCAACAAAAGGACTAAACAGAATTAATAATGTCAGACACACTGAGGAAATTGACAATAATTCAAAATAACGTCACAAGTTTACGACCGATAGACACACGAGAGTATATCAAAAGCTTTCTTTCGGACAATAACACGGACTTAGTAATTTTAAGTGAGATTTGGTTAAAACCCAATGAAACTTATAAATTTACTGGATATAAACTACTTACAGAAACCAGACCCACCGGTTACGGTGGAGTCGGATTTCTTATCAAGAATGAACTGGAATATAAACCCTTCAAATTACCAACATTACATCCAATAGAGTCAATAGCCATAACTACATTAAATACACAACCAAACATTTTGTTTATTTCGATTTACATTCCACCACTCCCAATCAACAACAACGACATAAAGGAACCTTTAAACAAATTATTTGACACTATAGAAAATTTTCAAGGATCAGTTATATTAGCAGGTGATTTTAACGCACATAACCGACTATGGAATCCACTTCACGAAAATTGCCCTCGAGGTGAACTTTTGGAACACTTACTAGATAACAGAGACTTAGTATTGTTAAACGATGGTTCGAGTACATTAATAAAAGCACCAAACACTGTCCCTTCTGCCATAGATCTCACCTTTGCAACACCGGATATAGCAAGCAAAATTAATTGGAAAGTTTTGGATGAAGATTTTTTCAGTAATCATAAAGTAATTGAACTCGAAATAGATAACACAGCAACCAAATATACATACAGAAAAGATTATTTTAATAAAAAACAAGCAATAGATGAATTAAATACACTTCAACCACATGCATTTCATACCCCAAATGATATAAACGAAATTGTAAAAGAAACTTTTGAAAAATGCACATACAAAAATAAACGGAATAAGAATAAGAGTCCCAAAAAATGGTGGACGGGTGAAATTAAGGAATTATTGAACAGAAAGAATGAAAAGCTAAAGAACTTTTATAGAAATCAGACTTACGAAAACTTTACAGAATTTAAACGAAGTAGAGCAATATTGAAAAGAGAAATACGTAGAGAAAAAAGAAAATGTTGGAAGGAATTGATAGATTCGATAGATGGAAACATGAATACCAAAACACTTTGGAACACAGTGAAAATGATCAGTGGAGGACGCCCGGCTAAAAATAATTTAAATCTTTTAAACAACAAACCACTTGCACATCAGTTTATGAACTTAAATTTTCCCACAATTACAGATAGTATTAACTTCTCTCCTGGACCAATAAATACAGTAAAAATCGATCACTTGGAAATCATTAAAATTATAAATTCTAAAAAAGATCACTCAACCCCTGGAATAGACAATTTATCCTTTTTTATATTAAAAAACCTAAAATTGAATTTAATCATCAGATTCACGGAACTTATGAACGAAGTACTAAATACGGGCGACATACCTCAAGACTGGAGATCAATTAGAATAATACCGCTTCTTAAACCCAATAAAGATTCCAACAATATTCAATCCTACAGACCATTAGCGATGTTAAATGTTTTGATCAAACTCATAAACAATTTCATTAAAAACAGACTAAATAAATACTTATCCGATAATAAAATTATACCAACTAACTCATACGGTTTCAAAAAACATACCTCAGCAATAAATTGCGTAAATACCCTAATAGTAAAAGTAAACGAAGCCAAAAGAGAAGGTATGGTGTTAGCAGCCACCTTTCTAGATCTAACCAAAGCGTTTGATAATGTAAACATTAGTAAACTTTTAACAATAATGAAACAACTAAACATTCCATCAGAAATAATCAACTGGGTGTACACATACCTGAAAGAAAGAATAATGATATTAGAGCTTAATGATGGCACGCAAATTATCCAAATTTCGAATAAAGGTTTACCTCAAGGATGTCCGTTATCTCCCATCCTTTTCAATATTTATACTAGGATAGTACATGAAATCACGAAACAAGGGGAAATTCTCATACAGTTTGCAGACGATTTTACTGCAATAGTCATTGGATTTAGTACTGCGGTAGTAGCAGAGAAAATGAACAATTTCCTTTCAAGACTGTCAATAGTATTCAAAAACTTAGGTATGGAAATAAACCCAAATAAGTCGGCCTCAATAGTATTCACAAATAAATTTGATCCAACCATCTCCATAAAATTAGACACATCGCCCATTCCAGTAGTAGAAAACCATAAAATATTAGGGATTCAAGTAGATCACAAGTTATCATTCAAAGCTCATATAAACAACAGTATAACAAAAGCAAAGAAAAAAATTAACATTTTAAAAATTATTAGTAGAAAACGTAGTGGAGCGCATCCAGACCAAATGCTGAAAATTTATAAAGCTGTAGTACGTCCATATCTTGAATACGGTTTAACAATAATAGGTTCAGTTCCAAAAACTACATTTAAAAAATTAGAAACAGTACAATTACTTGCCATTAGAACTTCTTTGAGACATTTAAATTCCACTCCAAACCAAGTAGTATTATACGAATCAGGAGAAATCCCTTTGAGAAAGAGAGCCGAATTACTAGCGTTGAAAGAAATTGGTAAAACTCTATTTTACAATAATAGTTTAATAGTGGATAATTTGCGTGAAATCATGAACTTAAACAGTTTGCCCAAACACACTTCCTACTTAGAAAGAACTGCATCTTTAAATAACTTTTTATATTTCCAACTCCTCCCGAAAACAAATCGTAAGTTCGACCAAACCATTCAAAATAAAGTCACAGTTTCAAACGACATTAAGGATCTCACTAAGAAAAAACTAAACCTAACAACACAAAAACAATTAGTATTACAATTAATAGCCAATAAATATAGAAACACTTATCAAATATACACAGATGGTTCAATTTTAAACTCTTCAGTAGGTTGCGGATACTATGACGCCCAAGACAAATTTTCACACAGTTACAAATTAAAACCAGGTTACACCATATTAAGTGCTGAAATAGTAGCGATTATTAATGCAATAGATTATGCCAATAATAAAAACATTGAAGAATTAGTGATTTTTACAGACTCCAAAAATACTTGCACATTACTCTCAAAACCATTCCAAACAGAAAACAGTTTGATAATAAAACTTTTAAATAAAATTCAGCAATCGAACATAAATAAAATTTATATTCAGTGGATCCCAAGTCACATAGGCTTAATTGGGAATGATCGAGCGGATCATGCGGCTAAGATGGGTACAATAAGGAGTACTGAGGAAACGTTAGGTTACACCTTGGAGGATCTATTCAATCTATTAAGAAAGAAGTTTACAGAGAATGGCAAGATATTTACGAACAAGTCTCCAGTGAAAAAGGCAAATTTCATTTCGAGCATTCTAAAAACATTAGTGGAAAACCATGGTTTAAAGGACTGAATTTGACTACAATAGAAACTATACAAATCGGACGAATTAGAACTGGACATGTTGTCACTAAAGACAAATTAGCCAATTGGAATCTTGTCCCCAATGCCCGATGCGATCATTGTGGTAATATTGAAAATCTAACACACATACTATATGAATGCCCTCACTACGATCAAATAAGACAAAAAGCATCAATACTTAGTAACAAAATTCCTTTAATTGAAATATTAACTAACAATAGACCCGGAGAGTACAAACAAATAACCAAATACCTGAAAGAAATCAACAAAAATGTTTGAGACTAATTTAAATGTCATGTAATCATGTCACTGATCTGTATCAGCAAATTACTAAAGGGGCTTCAGTTCGGTCGTCCCATTCATTTAAATTTAAAACACACATACAAAAGTGTGTTAGATTTCACAACCCTTGGCTTTATGGATCAAAAGGTCTGAGCCAGTAAATAAGAGAGAAAAAAAAAAAAAAAAAAGTTCTTGATTCAAATGAGCTCTTGAAACTACTCAGCTAGAGCGACGTACTATACTTTCGTGGAGCTCAACGAAAAAAAAGTCTGCTTTTTAGATCCCCCGAATATTATCTATCTCGAAAATGCATGAAGTAGTCAGAGTTTTATTTTTTGTTACGACAGTCTCTCAGTACATGGACAATCCAGCTTCCGATGATCCTAGGTTCAGTTTGTAGTTAATCAGGATATATTCTATTACTACATTTCGGCTTCTCAGGCAGTCGGGCACGGACCCGCTTTAGATGGGCAAAACCCAATCGCCTTGAATACCGAGTCGACCTTCCCATTCCAGACACGTGCAGATTAGCCTCCTCCTTATACGGCATAATATGCTTGCGTCCTCAACTACGTATCCCTACCGGATCGGCTGTCGCATCGCAGATTTCTTCATCGACTTCGCCGTTCAATTAAGCTGTCTACGTGCTTGATCAGCTTTCAGGTTTCGTTGACTGGCCACCATGAGTAATTGTAGGAAATTGATAATGTTATTCTAAAATAAAGAGTAGATGATTTGCTTCGGTGTCCCGAGGCATGTGCTCGTTGTTAGGGGCAACGAGAAGAAATGGTCATAGTAGTCGGGAACCTATTTGGAAGGCAGAATTGACTGAGACGTGGTGATATAAAAACGCTGTTTCAGAGCGCAAGTAATTGAATTACATTTTCTGTTCATCATCTGATCGTGGTTTATTGAATCCAGGATTGAATCTTACTTTGGATTCGAGCTAGGCCCTACAACCTGGCGACGAGGATGAACTTAGGTAAGCTTAAAAAAAAGCAAAGTTGAAGCTGGCTGAAAAGCGAAAAAAATGCCTGGGCTGGGAGAGTCCACTGAAAGAAGTTGCTTAAATGCGTTGAAATAACTGAAAATGTTCAGTAAACCCCGGACCGGGAGGGTCCACTTTGAGGAAATGCTTAAATGCGGCTACAGAACTGAAGGAATTGAGTAAATCCCGGACCGGGAGGGTCCACTATGAGAAGTTGCTTAAATACGTTGTAAAAGTCCCGGGCTGGGAGAGTCCACTGTGGTAATTCGCATAAATGCGGTGTAAATACTGAAGGAATTCAGTAAAACCCGGACCAGGAGGGTCTACTACCGTCTACCCCCGTTGGTTTGACCTCATCTAATCTGAACACTTTTTAATTTGACCCCCTCTAATCTGCACATCGTTCAAACTAAAAATAGTTCAAACGTCATTCTGCTCATGGAACGGGGTGAAACGGAACGCAGAATCAAAACAAAACAGCAAAAAGGGTTGCCATCAGTGTGTTTTTCAATGCGCACAGGGTTACTAGAAGTTCAAATTAAAAAATGAACCCCTTTGGTTTGCATGAGGTGTCGTTCAAACCAACGGGGGTAGACGGTATGTAAGAAAATGCTTAAATGCGCTGCCATAACTAAAAGAGGCAGTACAACCCGGGATGGTCCACTAAAGAAAAAAAATGCATGCTGGCAGCGCCTGGGCTGGGAGATTTAAAAAAAATGAAAGTAGATGAATTGATTGATTTGTCTTTATTAAAGAGACTTTCAGCCCGAAGTAGTGGAAAACGTTTGTTTGCAAGTGTCTTGTTTTGACAATTGATGTGGTAAAGTATGTTGCCTAGGATACCATTGTACTGCGTGCCTACTGTGATGGAATTCAAAGCTCATATTCAAATGTGATCTAATGCGCTGTAGGTATTTATGAGTGATTCTGGAATATGCAGATTGTTTTTGGTTGGTAATGTTTAATTCGTCCCCTTAATGCTAGAACTAGGTAACTGGTTTTGCGAAATCGCGAGCAATTTGGTTACATCTGAACGTTCACCACAATAAACAAAAGTTTGTCGATTGAAACTACAAAAACACATAATGATTCTTCTTTTAAGACCAACAAAGTGTTTGTTGTATAGCAGGATTAGTTTTACCAGCCATTTTTACTCGAACTTTCCAAAACGAGTTACCTAGTTCTAGCATTAACGGGGCGAATTAGTCAGCACTCGTGGGTTGTTCGCGATTCGCACAAATGGGAAAGATTTGAATTTTAATTATTATAGCATTCAAGGGCTATATGCTGGCGATATACCTAGCATAAGCTGCTGCCATTCCCACGCGGTCTCTGTCAGTAACAGGACTAACAGAACGAAGAAGAAGAAGAAGAATGGCTATATGCGATCTTCACAACATATGGATTCTACAATGAGCTGAAGCAATCATCCATATCAGCCAGCTTACAGAAAAGTGGTAAGATGACAGAGCTGAACATTATACCGCAGAGTTCTACTTACAATAGCTTTAATATCGGACGCTAGACTGAAGTATGACAATTTCATCCGAAAAAAAAAACTGCTGAAAAAAAGCAATTCGGGGAACACAGTGATTAAAACGAAAGTTGAAATGGAATGAATAAAGAAAACAATAAAAGGTTACATACCGTGAGGTCGCCATTCACCACTCATTTAACGGCATTTTCATAAAGTATATGACATTAAAAATCGACGTTTGCGAATATTAAGGGACGAATGACCTTCGGGTTAAAGTCCCTCGAACCCAACAAAAAAAGAAGAAGAAGTTTGCGAATATTGCACTTCAATTTACGTTAACAACTCAACAATTATGTTGTTATTATAGTAAAAATATAAAACGATTGTAAAATATGTTTACAGCCGAAAAAAATAAAATTCAAATGTGTAATCTCTTGGTTCCTATTACCGCTCATGCATCCATTCACCGCTCATAATGGATCCATTCACCGCTCACTGGATTATTTTTTCATGAAATCACAGAAACTATTCATTTATAAAAACAAAATAGCTTTTATTTACCAATGTAGGTATTGATAATTCATGACGTTCAGTTCATCCTGTTTTGTCAAAATGGAATCTTTAACGGGTTTTAACTGTTGGATATTTTTTCTGCTGTTTGCCCTGAACAGTTCCCATGCTGTCCTGCAGCGCAGTGTGAGAAATATTTTTTGAGGACGTGATTTCAGGTACACCCATATAAAAACTTTATGAAATGAAAGTTTTTTATTGTGGCAGCATGTTACCCAAAATGAGCGGTGAATGGCGACCTCACGGTATAAAATATAAATACAAATTTTCTCAACGAGGAGTGCATTGTAATGCGAATGGAAAGAAGTATCAGATGAATTAGGGCAGCAGTGTAGAAACAATGTAAGCTACCTCAAAACTAGCAACATGGGCAAACCAGAGCAACAGTATAAAGAAGTTTGTGGAATAGGGTAGACTCGCGGAGAAAATGACCAATGCTACAAAACTGTAAATAGGTCGTACTTGGAATAAAGAACAAACAATCAGAAAGAGATTTTGTAACGAAGCGTTTTACAATAAATACTTTATTTTACACTTATAAAAATAAAAAAGCAAAAGGAGGATTGTAGGAAATTGATAATGTTATTCTAAATAAAGAGTAGATGATTTGCTTCGGTGTCCCGAGACATGTGCTCGTTGTTACGGCAACGGGCAACGAGAAAAAATGGTCATAGTAGTCGGGAACCTATTTGGAAGGCAGAATTGACTGAGACGTGGTGATATAATGACGCTGTTTCAAAGCGCAAGTAATTGAAGAATTACATTTTCTGTTCATCATCTGATCGTGGTTTATTGAATCCAGGATTGAATCTTACTTTGGATTCGAGCTAGGCCCTACAGTAATGCTCGAAATGTTACTTGTTTCGCTACTGGGGCAGACGCCTAATCATAATCCGTGCCGAATTTATGCGTGCATTCTTGACCGTTTTCGTCTTAAATAACCATCTACTGCCGATTGCATTCTTGCCAGGGGAAAGTTTTACTGTATCCCATGTACCATTCTGCATTATCGCTCTTCATCCATAACTATCTTCGCAACACCTGCGTCGGTGTACCTACGTGGATTGGTTGACTTATTTCACACTTACCTTCAGTCCCTGGCGAATACCTATACGACTGCTCTCAGGCACAGGACTTACTTCAGCTGCATTGGAATCACTATTGGATGAAGACTGCTGTTTTGATAGAAGAGTTGGATGTGGACACTGTTTGCTTTGTAAAACCAATGTTCGAACTTGCTCGGTAACACGCGTTCTCTTGTTCTTGTGGCATGGGGTTTTTGCAGGAGTTTCTTGATTCCTTGAAGGGCTCTTGCCTCTTGCCAGAGTTCTGCCAAGATGTATTCCCGAAATTCTTCCAGAGATTTGTTCTGGGATTTCTCCTCCTGGAATTCCATACCAAATTCTCCTTATAGTTTCTTTCGAAGATCTTCTGAAGTTTTTTTTTACTTGCAGAAAGTATTCCTGAGAATTCCAGCAATTTTACCCGGGTTTTCTTCCGCGATTCCTTCAGGCGTTTTCTCGAGGATTGCTTCAGGAATTTGTTGTGAGATTGCTCCAGAAACTGCTTCCAAAATTCAGCCTAGGATTCCTTCCAGAAGTTCTATGCGAGATTCCTCCCGGAGTTCCTTCTGGGATTTCTTCCAGGAAACCTACAAGAATTTCTTTCAATATTCCTCCAAAAACTTCTTCGAGATCTTTCCAGGACCTCCTTCCGGTATTCTTTTAGGGACTACTTCTGAAATTGTTTGAAGAACTTCTTCTGGGATTTCTACGCTAATTCCACCAGGAACTTCTTCCAAAATTCCTCCGATAACCTCTTCCGGTATTCAACTAGGAAATCCTTCCAGGATTCTTTTGTGGGAGCTCCATCAGAGATTCCTCCGGGATTTTTTTCTATGCTTTTGCCTGCAATTTCTTCAGGAACTCCTTCGTGGTTTTCTCCGGGAACTTCTTCCGGGATTCCTTTTGGAACTCTAGCTGGGAGTGCTCTTGGAACTCATTCTGGAAAATTCTTTTGGAATTATTTTAGAAACTGCTTCCAAGATTTCTTCAGGAACTCTTCCCTTTGATTCATCTAGGACCTCTTTTCTGGATTCCTTCAAGCTTCGTTTGGAATTCCTGCAGATCCTTGTGGAACTCCTCTGGAAGTTCATTCTGGAGTTCTTTCAGATGTTTCTAATGAGAATTCTCCAGAAGTTTTTTAGGGAGTATTTTAAAAAGTTCCTCCTGTAGTTTTTGTTTACTTTCAGGCGTTTTAATTGGATTTATTCAACTTCCAAACTTATTCCAGTGATTGATTGTGCCCCTTGATTGTTGAACGGTTTACGGTATGTCGCATATGCCACCGCTTCAGCCCAAAATTGTTTTGTCGCCCAAAATTGGCTCGTTCATCGATTGTCCGGTTTACCCGTCCAGAGTTACCTGGAAAACCCGGAATCCTCAGGAAGTTTTATGTATCAAGGAAAAACCTGGAACACTCAAGGAATATTTTAAATACTCAGGGAAACTTTACACAGATACAGTTGTGTTCATAAAAATAGCAGTGAAAGCCGTTTTCCATACAAAATGGTCAACTTTGGAATGCTGTAACTTTGTTCTCCTATGAGCGATTGATCTGAAAATTTGACAGCAAACTACAAATGTGATGCATATTGTTACAGCAAAATCTGAGAATTCGAAGCACGTGGAAAAAAGTTAAACACTATGCGAAATTGATCAAAATATTTTTGATCTGGAATTCTTCCACAATTTTAACAAGGATTCTTCCAGGAATTCTTTCTGAAATTCTGTTGAAAATTACAGGATCCTTACTGGGTTCCTACAGTGAAATTTTCTGGAATTCTATCATAAATTCCTTCCGGCATTCCTTCCATGATACTTGCACGGATTACTCCCGAGATTAAATCAGAGATTCTTCCGAAATTCCTTTAGGAATTTCTTCCAGGATTTCTGCATTGGTTTTCCGAGGTTTCTTTCGGAGAGTCATTCAGGGATTTTTTCATAGATTCTTCCCGGGATTCCTTCTTAAATTCCTTCATTGATTTCTCCCGAGATTCCTTGAGGGATTTTTGTTGGAGGGGTAACCTGCGATCATCCAAGTACCTAGTTGAGTATTTGGCTACAAGCTTAGCAACCATTGTTTTGTATAATAAATCACAGATAATAAATGAAACCACAAGAGAAGCTTGGGAGAAGCTCCAGAAGGCGTTCCAGGATAACGGCTTGATTCGTCGTTTCCGTTTGTTGGACAAACTGACGTCCGTGAAGCTCGAAGAGATTGGATCCGTTGAAGACTACGTTGATGAACTGGTGACAACGACGCAAAATCTGAGTGAAATCGGATTCGAGGTAAACGATCAGTGGTTGGCGTCACTTTTATTGAAGGGATTACCGTAGTACTACAACCCTATGATAATGAAATTGCAAGCTTCCGCCATCGATCTGACTGCTGACGTTGTGAAAGCGAAGATACTTCAAGATGTGAAGTGGCCACTAAAGAGTTCTGGAGCGGAAGGAGCGTTATACACCAAGCAGAAGTGAAGGCATCCGAAAATTTAAAAATAGAACAGAAATTGTTTCACGTGCAAGAGGCCTGGACACTTCGCTGCAAACTGTCCACAGAAGCAATCAAGGGTAAGGCTCTTTGTGCAATGCTAGCCGTAGACCGAGGAAAGTAAGAAGATTGGTACTTCGATTCGGCCGTAAGTAGTCACATGACCAGATGCGACGAAGGTTTCAAGAAATAGGAGAATCTGGTGAACTCAATCGATACTGCGAACAATCAATCCATCAAGTCGGTGGCGAAAGGACTTGTCGAATTGGATCTGAAGGAAGGAAAAATGGAAGTTTCTACTACGAAGTGCTACTTGTTCATGACCTGGCAACGAATTTATTATCAATCAGCAACATTTGCAAGAAAGGATTGAAGGTTATTTTCACGGCAACAAAATGTGAAGTTCTGGACGACGATGATGACGTTATTGCTTCGGGGACGGAAGAAGATAGTCTGTACCGGCTCAACTAGAAGGCAGACAAATTGTTTTGAGTGGTGGACTCCAGCATCTGGCACAAGCGCTTAGGACACCTAAACCAGCTAAGCACATGCCGAGCGATTTATTATTCGTGGAGCATGGTTTGTTATGAATGCTTGACGACAAAATTCTAACGTTGTTGCTATGATCGCGCGATGCCTTCCAACCCCGACACATTTGGGATCCTATCATGATCACTAGATTTCCATCCTTGCTGAAGACCGCATTCAAATCGCATGCCTCAATAATTAGTTACCGATTTTTATCCAGAATCTAAATTTTAACTCATAATAGTTAAACTATTCGGTGGGCATCACTGCATTTTGCAGTGAAACATAGTAGCCATGATTTCAGTATGCTATCTTTGGCGCCATATGCAGCAATGTTGCCTGCTGGGAAGCTGGAGGATCACTGATAAAGTTTGTCCAGTTGGATACAAATCCATAACTAATTAATGAAACGTGCGATTTGAATGCGGTCTTCGGCAAAGTTGTTCCTGGTAGAGTAGCCTAGGATTACCAAGGGTCAACTAACCCTCTAGAGCACTTAGGAAATGCGATTGAATGAAAAACATCGTTTTCCCATAGTAATTTCCATACAAACTTTGAAGCGCTTGTTCAGTCTCAATTTTCAACCAAATGAGCTCAAATTTTGGGAGAAGGCATAGAATCTGGTTACGAATCGAATAAGCGGTGTGGAGCAAAAACGATGTTTTGAACCATGCTAGTAAGCATGCCCGGGACACTTTTCACATTAGCGCAACAAGAGCGGATTACTGGATTTGGTGCATTCGGACGTCTGTGGGCCAGTTCAAGTTTCATCCCTTGGAGGAAACCGATTCTTTGCCACTTTCATCGATGATGCAAGCCGAAAAGTTTTCGTTTACTGTCTCAAGTCCTTGAGGTGTACGAGCAATTCAAGTCTTACGTGGAACGGAAAACAGGGCGGAAATTGAAAGTTCTTCGCATAGATAATAGAACCGAGTACGTCAATTCAAGAATGCGGAAGAGCATGCAGCGAGACGGCATTGTTCATCAAACTAGTTGTTCCTACACACCAAACAAAATGGAGTTGCTGAGCGGATGAACCGCACGTTGATTGAAAAAGCAAGATGTATGTTGAACGATGCTCAACTACCGAAGAAATGTTGGGCAGGAGCTATTTCCAAGGATGGGAACACTCACTTTTAAAGAGTTACATTCACTTGCTGTTTTCTCAGCTCAAAAGCGTCCAATCAAGAAACGATGTACCGTGTGCGCACCTAACTTTGCGCAGGTCCAAACTTTGCGCATTCTTGTAAAATAATTAAAAAAATAACTAAATGTCAACATTTTCACCAGTTTAATCATTGCACTAGCATTGTGTAAACATAAGCATTATTTGACGAAAATTATATTACCATAAAATCTTTGTTTATGTTGAATAATAAACAAAAAATACACAAAAACGTCAAAATTTGCCTCGCCTTAACACGGCTGCCAAGAAGTAACTCTACTAAAAATCAACATTTTCCTCGATAAAACTGTGCAACGATGATTAATTTTGCAGTTAATTGACAAAAAAGGTGATATTCTAGTAATATCAATCACAGTTCGTAATATTTTTTTCAATTTAACTAGTAAATAGTTGTGCGCAATGTTTGGAACCAATATTTGCACTGTGTTCCTATTTTTTGCGCACTTTCAGTAAATGCATGATTAACGTGAATACATGACTATTAACCATTAAAATATTATGTAGCAATTGTATTGACAATTTCAGGCCTGCCGGCGGTTAGGTACGATTCAAATATGACGTCCACCATTTTTTTGAATTTTAGAACCCCCTCCTCCCCCGGGTTACCCCGTCACGCTTCATAGTACCTATACCTAATACATGGCATATCACACTTTTTCAGACAACTCCAACCCCACCCCCCTCCCATTAAAGATGGACGTCATATTTAAATGATCCCTTATTGTTCCTATCCGTAACGATCACTCCATTTAGCAGGAAGCTTTTACCTTTGATCTCTACCCACTGGAAAACCCCTCATGAATTTTGGATTGTTCACAGGGTAGGTGCCTAGTACGAACCGCAGACGAATTCAAGAACTGCCGGAGGCCTCCGTCGCCCCTGTCTCGTAGGACAAAGTATTTCAACAAAGATCACTACCTGAATAACTTTAGTTCAATGGGGAAACATTAAATAATAGTATTTTTGATGACTTTTTCAAGCAATCCATAGCATGCGTAAAGTTAGGCACACCATGCGCAAAGTTAGGAACAATCGAAGATTTTGTGCGCAAAGTTAGGAACAAGGCAATGAAATAGTTTTTCTATTTTAAGTATTTTTTGGTTCATATTATGATTTTTTAAATATTGCAGACTCAAAGAAGGATCATTAGTCTATCGTATGAGCATGTTGTTCATGATATTATTTGTTTATTTGTATTTTTATAACGATTAGAAATTTGATTTTTCTTAACTGCGCAAAGTTTGGTGCTTACACGGTATGTTTTAATTACCGCAACTGAGGAATCTTCTGGATTTCACGTGTGGAGTTAATAAGGAACAACCTATTCGTTCGAGTTCACAAGATAGAATGAATTCACTTTATTTCTCCTGATAGTAGCTGACCGATGAAACACCGATCGATCATCCGAACGCATACGATGTCTGACACTTACACGAATGCTAATCTTCGAATGCGCAGGGTGCGCTAGGGGCATGACAATCCTTCCCCTTTTAGCATAAAATATGTTTTTCAGAAATGACTTTTGTCAATGCTTCACGAATTCACTTATATACTAAATTAAACAAAAGTGAAAAATTGAAAAGAAAATCTGAGTTTGCTTTAAATTATATCGACATAGCAAATTTTCGCCAAAACTTAATCGTAACTAAAATCATCACAGCGATTTAACTTTCTATTGCGTTTTGATCTTCTAGGTTCCGGTTGCTCTGAATCAGATAGCTGTCGTTTCCACTTTCTGTTTTGTATACTTCCCCTTGGAAGCACCATCGTGTCGGTTTCGCAACCCTGCAGTCTCGGACCTGAATCCTCCGTTGTGTCGTCTGTTGTTTGGGTTTGATCGCTCCTTGTGATGATGACGTTTGGCCTTTGCCCGTGCAACTCGTCCTTACGAACTCGTATTTGGTTTCGATGTGCCATTACCTCTACGTTTCCAACACGTATCTGAAAAGTATTGTGGGAATATTTTTTAATGAAAACTGCCTTTAACCATCTCGCGTGATGGTGGGGATTGTGATTTTTATACCACAAGTCATCCCCAGCCATCAGATCATCTATTGCATCTTTTGAATTCTTCGGGATTTTCCCGGCCGAATGCTCTGTGATGATATCATCAGTTGGTTGTGGCTCTGTTAAAAACTGTTTATACTGCTTTTTTGGATTAATAAGATCTAAGATAGTCTTTGGCGCATAAGAAAATATCCTTTCAGACGGAAAATGACCGTCACTCGTCATATTGTTATTTCTGAAATTGAACAGAAAAAGACTTATCTGGTCCTCCATATCTAACTCCTTTATATCAGGTTCCATTAGGAATTTCTTCAAAACTTCTTTCACGGTTCTCACCAGTCTTTCTGCTTGTCCATTACATTACAATCCTTCTAGTTGTAAGGCGGACTTTTCATCACCTTAATACCCTGCTTTTCAAGGAAGCATTTGAAATCATTGGAATTAAAAGGAGGACCGTTGTCAGAAACTAAAACATCTGGTAAGCCGAAACGAGCAAAAAACGCTACCATCTTTTTTAATACTCTTTTGCAATCAGTGCCTTGTCCCATCAACTCTATTTCTATTCATTTTGAGAAACTGTCCACAATGAGTAAATATGTGCGATGCTCAAAATGAAAAAAATCTACATGCACTCTGCTGAACGGTCTAGTGGTTGGTATCCATTTGGATGAGCTGTCTGATTTATGGGGAATAGCCATACTGTTACACGTTTCACAAGATGCCACAAACTGTTCTATATCTGAATTTATCCCAAACCAATACACCATACTTCTTGCCAATTGCTTCATCTTAACTATACCCGCATGGTTATTATGCAACAGTTTTAGGATCGGCTTTTGATACATTTTTGGCACAATAACCCTGTCTTTATACAGCAAACATTCCTCGACTGATTCCAAATCTTGTTGGTTTGCAAAAACTTCCCTGAAGCGTTTATTTACTCTTTCTGGCCAACCTTCATGGATAAATCCCTTGATTTCTTGTAAATACTCGTCATTCTTGGTTGCCTCTGCTATCATTTTGTAATCAATTGGTATATTCTTACTGAAATTTATGCTTTTAATAACTTCTGTGTCTATCTCATCAGGAACTTCTTGCGCCAAGGGGAATCTCGAACAAAAATCCGCATTCCCCAGCTTGTGCGATGGTCGATAAATGATATCAAAATCATAAATTGATAAATCTAATATAAATCTTTGCAATCTTGTTACGTAAATTGAGTTATTACCAGTTTTTCCGAAAATTCCGACGAGCGGTTTATGATCTGTGTAAACCGTGAAATGCTGGCCGTATAGATACTTATGAAATTTTTTTACTGTACAAACCAGCGCTAACGCTTCTAAGTGTAATATTGGATACTTTTTCTGGGCTTGATTCAACGAAAACGAAGTAAAACTAATCGGTTTTTCTTCGTCATTTACTATATGTGCTATTAACCCGCCGAGACCATAACTAGATGCGTCAGAGATAACTACGATCGGCTTCTTAGGATCATAAAATTCTAAGAAATCAGTTTTTATTAGAAGATTTTTGCTCTCTGCGAATGCTTTCTGACATTTGTCATCCCACACGAATTTCACGTTATTTTTTAGCAAATTATACAAAGGGTATAGCTTTGACGATAGATGCGGTATGAATTTGTTGTAATAATTCAGCAAACCCAGATAAGATTTCAGTTCCGACTCGTTTTTAGGAGCCTTTGCTTTCTCTATGGTTGAAATCTTATCTGGGCAGGGCATTAACCCCTTTTCACTAATAATATGTCCCAAGTGCACAAGCTCATTCACAAAAAATTTACATTTATCAAAATTAACTTTAATGTTTGCATTGGCCAACCTATCTAACACCAATAACAGATTTTTCATACAATCCTCAAAACTTTTACCTGCAATCAACACATCATCCAAATAGCACGACACAAATTCCAAACCTTCCAAAACCTTATCCATTACCTGCTGACAAATAGAGGCGCTGGATGATGCCCCTTGAGGGAGCCTATTGTATGTATACAGTCCTTTCATTGTATTGATAACCACAAATTTCTTGGACTTTTCCACCAATTCCAGTTGAGTGTATGCTCCCTCTAAATCAAGCGCACAGAAAATTTTACATCCGACTAAATTTGCAAAAATATCCTGTACTGTTGGCAATGGATATGTGTTGGGTATAATTGATTTGTTGATTGAGACTTTACAGTCAATAACCAATCGAATATCGTTATTTTTCTTCATCACAATTACAATAGGAGAAGCCCATTCACTCGTCTCTATTGGCGTTATAACCTTCTCCCTTTCTAATTTATCCAAATATTCTGCTACTTTATCTTTCAGTCTATACGGGACGTCGTAAGCCTTTTTAAAAATCGGTTCCTCATTTTTCATTATCAACTGAGCCTTAAAACCCTTAATAGGAGTTGAAAAACTTTTCTTAAATACTTGACTATATTTGTCCTTTATCTGTTCCACAGCCATTTCGCTGCTCTCAGTTTTCAAATTATTAATTACCATAGAATTTGCAAAAAATTGTCTCCAATCTGGATAGAACACATCAAGCCAAGTTCGGCCAAGTAAAGGGAAAAAATCATTGTCACAGTATAGCACTAGCAACTGCATCAACTTTTCTTTTTGATTAAATTTCACTAAGACATTGGCCTCTCCTTCAATTTTAAGCTTCGCGCCATTTACCACAACCAACTTTTTAGCATATTTACGTAAAGGTTTGGAAAACAAAGAAAAGTATCGATTCTTACTAATAACAGAAACTGACGCTCCACAATCTATTTCCATTTGTAAAGGACTTCCATCGACATACACAAGCACTAAACATGGATCACTTATCTTATTAATGGACGAGACCAACATACATTCCAATTCACCTGAATCACTTTCCTCTCCATCCGATTCGTACGTTTGCATCCTTCCCATTAGTTCCGCTATATCATGGTCTGTCGAAGGTCCTGGTGAATCCACAAGATTAACAGCATCTCTATGAAGGTTCTTGAGCTTGAAACATCTTCTCCTTATATGGCCCTTCAATCCACAAAAGTTGCAGATCATCTGCGAATAGTCTGGTTTAGGCCTCGTCATGTCCCTTCTTTCTTGCCTGAAATCCGTTGTTCTCGAACCATATAGTCGCTCTCCTCTTCCTTGTTGTCCGTAATCATAAGATCTCACACCCAGTCGGCTTTTCACAGGACCTCTGCTGCTTCCGGCACCTCTGTTGTAGTTGTCATCTCTATATTTCCTAGCCAACTCCAGAGTTTGCCTCAGTTTCCCGTACGCTTTTCCTTCCTGTGCCCCTAGTGTGTTCCGAACTGCCGCTATTTGTCCTAACCCTGCGTTTTGTTGATCTATTGCGGTACCTGCATTTGCCCTTGCAACCTCCCACGTAACGATGATTTTCTCAGCGCTTGCTAGAGTAAGCTTCTCTTCACTAAGTAGTCGCTGTCGTAAATTTTTGTCTTTTATTCCCGCTATGAGGCGGTCCAAAATGGCAGTTTCTTTAAAATTTGCAAAACCACAGAATTCCGCTTGTAATTTTAAAGCCAAGACGAAATCCTCGGTAGTCTCCTCAGGGTTCTGAATTCTCGTGCTGAATTTGTAACGTTGAACCAAGTCTGGTTCTATTTTGTCTAAGCGATTCTTCAGCTTCGATATCAAATCATCAAAAGCTGCCTCCTCGAAATTACCCGCTGGGTACAGCAGTTTAATCTCATCAAACATCACTGGCCCGCTTAGCGTTATGAAATAGGCCATTTTGTCATCCTCACTTATTTTATTGACCTTGAAAAAGAACTTCAATCTAGCAAACCAATCGTTGAAGCTGGTGCCCCTACGATACGGTTCAATAGTACAAGCCACACTAGAACTCATGATTAATCGGCGCTGTAGTTCCGCAACAAGTACGATTTATGAATCAAAATAATATAAACACGGGTATTACCAGTAATTCAGCCAAAAATGGGAAAAATAAGAGTAAAACAAAATGGATCACAATCAATTGTAGCAGATTATTAAAAATGCCGGTTTTTCTTTGTTCACTTTTAAAAAATTCAATCAAAAAAATTGACTTACCAAAAATGTCCTTTTGACCCTTGCCAACAACGACGGTCGCCGTACGGATACCTTCTGGTGCGAAGCTAGTCCAGATGCACGCGCCTCCTCTGAGAATCCGATGATCTGCTTGGCCGATGGTGATTTCAATCTGATAAAGGCTCACGTCCGAGCTGTGCTTTAACGTACTAATTACGTCGACCAGCAGTGTGCGGCAGAAATTGCCGAGTTGTATCAGATTTCAAGAATTGGCAATCAATCACGTTTCCGGATCAAACTATGCAGTCCAAGCATACAGCGTGTGGCAAGGCGTGTGGTAGAATCACTCGATTATTAGTTTTAATCTCCGTCAAAAAGTCTGTTTCAAAAAAAAAAAAAAGGAATGAAAGCCTTTTATTAAAATGAAACAAAAGAACTTTTTCTTCAAAGGGTATATATGCAATAAAAAAAAGTGGTCCACCCTATTCAATAACTCTGTCACACAATCGAAAAGGCCTTTTCATTATCTTACCACATATTGTTAAGCACAAACCAAGCACAGTTTTCACACAATGTCGTTCAAAATGGTGAAGGTGACGCCAGCACAATGTCGGAAAGCGCCCTTTTCACGTATGGTTATACTTACGGGGATATATTTTACCACCGAAAAGGCGACTTTTGGCGGGCCGCGTCTCAAACCTTGAAGATAATATCCGGAGCGGTTGCTCCTTTCGTTGCCTCACTGGTCCTGTTCCCTGAGAAATGCAAACGCCAGCTGAAGATGCACCACTGCTGCTGCTTCGTGTACGTGCCGAGAGTAACGTAGACTTTCTTTTTTCTTTTACTAATGGTTTCTGCACCAAACTACTTTTTCCTCGTACGCCACTTTTAATTACCGCAACTGAGGGATCTTCTGGATTTCACGTGTGGAGTTAATAAGGAACAACCTATTCGTTCGAGTTCACAAGATAGAATGAATTCACTTTATTTCTCCTGATAGTAGCTGACCGATGAAACACCGATCGATCATCCGAACGCATACGTTGTCTGACACTTACACGAATGCTAATCTTCGAATGCGCAGGGTGCGCTAGGGGCATGACAGTATGAACAACTTTTTGCTTGTGATTTGGTCTAAAAGTTTGCCGAATAGAGTAGGGGTCGCACACACATACTTAAGTCGTGAGGGAGCTGCGAAAGCAACTCTCCACGAGGTGAATGTAAGTTACACTCATCTTGTTCAGTAGCAAGAGTTGTCATGCTTTGCAGTCGAAATACGCGTATCTGTCAAAGGATAAGCAACATAGGGCGGAATTAAAAGGTACGAAACTGATTACACTCATTCGAAGGTTATTTGTTTTTTTTTTTTGTTGTGATTGCTCCCAAGATTCTTTCGGTGGCTCTTTCAATTCCCCCTTCTTTAGAAATGTTTTCTTCATTGTTTTCTACCGAGATTCATTTAGAGTTTTTTTTTAAGTATAAATTCTTCGATTCTTTCAAGGATTGCTCCAAGGTTCTCTTACATTGAATTTTGTTCAAGAATAAATCCAGGATTCATTTAGAGATCTCTACATAATTAATGCTATAAGTCCTGAAAGTTTTCGTACCACTGGATTCTTACAGATACTTTTTCCGGGATTCCAGCGAGGATTACTCAATGTGGGGGAATGGCGATACTTCAATTTATATATAAAATAGATATAAAAAATACAACGAGATTTATATATTCTTCCTTACAAATAAGGCTGTTACAAATTTTATTTTGACTTTTTGTCCCCCCCCTCCTTCAAAAATTTTTGACTGAATTCTGCATTTTGAGGGGGCAGATAAAAAAATATTTATCAAAATATCGGGTCTTGCTAAAAATTCTTTAACAAAACCGAAGAGTTTTTAATATTTTTCAAATTAAATGCTTTATTATTTTTATCCCCCCCCCCTCGACCAGTCAAAGAGTGGTAGGACAAAAAGTGAAATAAATATTTGTAACGGCCTAAATACTGCAAAAACGTGTAAAATCGGAAATAATAAATATGGACTTTGTTTTACAAATTTAACCCTTTGGAGACGGATGGGTCACATTAGCCCAGCCCAGTAAACCGACCTTAACAAACGTGTTCCAGACCAGCGAGGTTGCATCCGGAAAGGCGAAAATGCCTTCTCCAAAGGGTTAAATGACAGCTAATCATTCCTGATTTATGCTCTTATAAGCTACTTAGCTTCCAACAGGGAAACATTTGGCTAATTCTACTTTTTCGCGTTATTCTGTTTCCAATAGAAATGAAACATCCCGTCTTCGAGTACGACTTCCCTGCACCCTACATCCGGGACCAGGAGTGGTTCCCACTGCGGAAGCCCTTCAATCTCTACATGGACAAGTACCGCGATCCGCTGCAAATCAACAAAGAATACCTCGCCCGCAAGCTAGCCAAAACGCATCCCTTCGATGGCCCCGAGGCGCCACTACGTTTCCCCAACGCACATCCGGTACGGGACGTGCCTTCCTGGCAGCGGACTGAAATCAAGAAAGATCGACGCGGCTGGGGCAGGATCAACGACATATAAACTAGTCGAATGTTAGGCAGAGAAAGAAATAAAATAAAACACTGTTAAAAATCTTACATTTGCCATCTTTTATTTTCGATTATGTGATAAAACACCTCCATGCTCCGACAAACAAAACAATCATTTCGGGCATTATGCAACGGCGTTCATAAAACGACAGTATGGCAAACCACTTTCACTACCTACCCCTTGGGGGGGAGCTAAACCAACCGCGGCGTAAAACGCAGCGAACGACGAACCCCATTCGTCAATCATTTGTTTGGTGTTTCAGCTCTAAATTAGTTCCTTTCGTCCGTTCGTCCGTCCGTCATCAGTCACACACAGTTGGTAGGCGCTGCTGCGTTTCCAAAATGCGATCATTTCCAAGCGTCCAAGCAATCCATTCGATTTAAAATTCATCACTCAATTCAATTCCTCTACGACGCTGACGCTTACGAACGGCGAAGCGAGCAATGGATCGCCATATCAAATGCTAACTAGATAGATTGCGCATGCGCCTACTAAATACCTGCGAATAAACCGCCTACTACGCACCTCTCAGCTCGGTTGAACAAAATGCTCGTGCGCAAAGCTAGAGAGATTATGTACGCAAACGCAACTGCTGCTGGAAGTACCTATACCTTACCTACCTATAGAAAGAATGGATTAGCATAAAAATGCTAACAACGCGTGTGCTAGTGCAGGAAAGCGGGGTCCGTTGAGGTTGCGTCTGGGTGAAAGGTGTATAGTCGGAGAATCACTTCCTGAGCTGTGTATCTACACGTATTGGGAGTTTGTTGTAGGCGCGATCGAATCACTCAGATACGGTTGGTTTCTAGCTAGCTAGGTGGCTCCCTCCTCCTCCTCCTCCTCATCCAGTCGAGCAATAGTTAAGACTTATGCGTGCGACTATGGAAATTAGTGTGTACATTAGCATAATTAATTTGAGTTAATTTTTTCTTCGCGCCGACGCAGTCGCCTCTCGTTCCGCCCCTTTCCATCCATAGAGAGTGAGTGGATGTTGGATGCACTGCACACCACACGAAATGATGTAAAACGAGAGCCGTGCCAAAACGGAAAGTCGATTGACTGGGACCGGGCCCGGGAGGCAGGTACATTGTAGACTGTTTGTGGTTACATAGGCTTCGATGTTCGTGTATGTTCATCTTTTCTTTCCTGCTGGAAGTTTGATCTGGCGCCAGCGTTGGATGTTTCTGTAGGAGGAGAGATGCGAAGCCTACTTTGTCTGCGCACACTGCGATCGTCACTAAGTAGGCATTTGAATCTATTACTTATTCAGACACTTTTTTTTTTGTTCCTCTTTTTTTATTGTATCCAAGCAGCCTGCTTCTCAGTTGAATGTTCTATAAGCATATCCACAGCTATTACCTGAGATCAGTTTTTGCCACTTTATTCTTATGCATTCCGCAACTCATACATCCTTATGACAAAGGCGGCAACTGCTAATCAATGTCCTCTATGTGAATCATAAATTTACATCGACCAGAAGATGAAGATTAGAACTATAGCGAACTAAACGGATTGTTCGTAGCCTTGGGTAATTCACCAATTGATGAACAGTGTCGTTTCTATGTTCATCTATTTATTTTATCATGAATATGCGTGGACGATGTCCATAAACTACGTAGACTCTTTTTGGGCCATCTCGGACCCTCCTCCCATAATAGACCTTTTTCCATACAAATCTTTTGAACGTCGTATGGACCGTAGACTTTCAGGAATTTAGAAGTTTGCCAAACGTTTCAGAGAAGTTTAGCACTTGAGTTCAATCAATGGGAGGTTTCGATGGCGTCATATGGATCTCCAATGGGGTTTCATGAGAAATACAGCAGGATATCAGAAGGTTTCAGGGAGCTGAAGCCCTCCGAACTCTATGGAAACCCCCTTGAAAACCTGCAGATACCTCCCTGCAACCCCCCTCTTTAACACTCTTAAACCCCTTAAAAACCCTGATGCCTTCTGAAACGCCTCTTAAATCCTTTTAACCCTTTGGAGCCGTAGGGGTCATATATGACCCCAACATAAAATCGGCTGTATAAATTCACACCTTTAGAAAAACAGAATACTGTCGGCAAAGTTGCTGCAAATTGAATCCTTTATTAGGGCAAAATAGGAATATTTGTATTTGAGACTTCACTGACAACCTAGAACATCCTGAACACCATGATGTTCTGAGAAACGAAATAATTGATATACCAGTTGTTCTAAAAGGTGAATTTGGATATGGGTAACGTTCATATGCAATCATTTAACCTTCGTCAAGGATATCAAATGGTGTTTTATATTCTGGGATGTTCTAGGTGTTCCATACTGTCCTATAGTGAAGTCCTTCAAATCTACAAGGATAATTTTATGTGTTTTTGTCATAAATAACAGCATTGCATAATCTGCTGGGATTCGCGAAGCTCTTGAAATCACAAATGTCATTTAGATACATTATAGGGATATTCCAGGTTAGCCAAACTACCTTGGAGTTCCGAACTTCAGGTCTGTACTCGTAACAGCAGTCATATCTGATATACTGAGTAACGTTGCATAATAAATCACGGTTACTGGACCAACCTGAAGTCTACTAGATATTGTTACAAATATTTGGGACATTTAGGGTCGTCCAAACTATTCTGCAGTTTATCTCTTAACAGTAACATTAGTTATTCTCACAATGACCTGTAAAATTGTTCATCCAACTGCAGTAATCCCCTTGGCATTTCATGAGCCATTCCAGAATACCTATGACTCATATAGGCTTTGAGACACATTTTTCAGGAATACTAAATTTCCTTACAACTAAGAACTTCCAGTTAACATTTGTATCGCTACATAGAGTAACCCTATGTTCACTGAATAGTTGAAGGCCACAAGACACTCTTAGATTTTTTTTTAGTTTTCCGGGTCATCCTAAATGTTGTGGAGTTCAGTTCTTAAAAATTTATGGCTATGACAGTAGTTTCTCAAGCACGGGCACGAAACCTGTTCTCGAGAAGGACATGCAATCACTCAAAGCGGTCGAGCGTGGGGTGCTTAGGACCACCTTTAGCTGTGTGCAGGAGTGGCTGCGAAGAATGAACCACGAGCTCGCTGTACTCGACGACGAACCTAGCATCCGGAAGGTGGCAATGGCGGGAAGGGTACGACGGCAGGGCATGTTATTAGAATGCCGGACAACAACCCCGCTAAGCTAGTGTTTGCAAGCGATCCGACCGGCACAAGAAGACCTGGAAGGCAGTGCGCAAGGTGGGCGGACCAGGTGCAGAACTGCAGCCACGAACCGAGTGTTGTTGATTCCGATTTTTTTTTTTCCTAAACCACTTAACCTAACTTTAAGCTCTTATGTCCACTAGGGCACTGCGTGAGCGATTCTAATTGGCAGCTACTCTTACACTTTGTACAGCGCCTAAATGTATTTTATTCTAATTCTACTATATCGAACTGGTTGCCTTTGCGCTGCTGTCACTTTTCTACCATGCTCATGGTAGAAGGATGGGCACGAGGATGTTAAAGTGTGGCTCTTGTTCCATTTCCAGTCCGATTGGAGGTCCATTATGAGTTGCCGTTAGCCGATATCCAAGTTTTCGGGTCCATTGGAGCACATGCTCAGAAGAAGGTCAGGTGTCAGTTGCTCTCGGGGGAAAGAGCAACTGACGAAAAATTGAAAGTGCCGGGGCTTGGATCGAACCCATGACCATCCGCTTATAAAGAGAACGTGTAGCCACTACGCCACGGACCTCAGCATTCGATATTATTAAAATTGTTATTAACGCCACATAAAATTATTGGATATAATCATTACGATTGGTAATGTCGTGTAACCCAAAACAGCAAAAAAGATATTGTTACGGCTGTAGCCTCCATGTAATATATTGCAGGACAGTTTGTACGATTCATAATATCCCGAAGCTAGTTCATAGTCTTTGATTATTTTCTTTGAACTCCAGTAAGTATAACAGTTTATGCAACATAACTCTATATAGCCAAAACTGAAACTTCAATTGCTGTAGATGCTACATTCTAAACATAATAATAGTTTGGATGACCTCAACTGATCTGATGATGTGCATTGAACATTCAGAAGATTTACTGGACATGATAGATTACAAATCGAAGCTTTTTATAATGAAAAAGTTACCGTTACACCCGTAGACTTAAGGATCGAAACTCAAGAAAGTTTGGATGCCCTAGGATATCCAGAAGAAATATTCGGCATCAAATTGTACCCCTTTTATGCTGTTGAGCACTGAAACTACAGAAAAACGTTGAAAAAACTATATTTTTGATCGAGTTACGTTGAATTACGATTCCAGTTTAGTTTGTAGCAGACAGAGAGTGTTTTTTCGGAAGAAGTACGTTTGGTCGCCGGAGGAAATAGTGTACGGACCTAAGTGCGGACGTTAGTTACGGACTTGTAAAAGTCAAGAGTGACGAAGTGCACGAGGAGAAGCGGCCATCGCATACTTCTGCCAAGTGTTGTGATAGACTGTTTTGCAATGAAAAGCGGAGAAATTTTGTTCGGAAGTGCTATACTACTTACGGCGGACGTGAAGGGCATTTCCAACGAAACTGCCCTGTTTTGTTGGAGGAAGTGAAGGCTAGTGCAGAAAACGAAGCGAAGGCGACAAGTGTAAAGCATCCGTATACGGAAAGTGAAGTTGATGGTCGTAGAGTATGCTTGACGATGGCTACTAGGAGTTGCGAGTCTGTCACAGGAGAATGGATCGTTGATACAGGATGTACGAAGTACATGAGAAATTCGATGGATGATCTCGATTGGTGGAATCCATATGCTTAAGAAGTCTTGTTAGCAGACGGGAAAACTGTGAAAGCGAAAGGTAGCGGTGCAGGAAGTATCACAGCAAACGGGATGAATGGTGAGGAAGTCGATGTAACGCTGAAAGAAGTCCTGTGCATGCCCGGATTATCCTGGAAGGTGCTATCGCTCAGTCGGATCACGTAAGAAGGTTATACGGTTGTCTTTGGTCAGAAGGACTTCCGTATTATGGATTGAGCGACGGTGCTCGCTGTGGTCAAAAAATGGTGGGCTCTACTATTTGTGAACACTTTGAAGATTTGAAATCAGTTTGAGTCAGAAGGAATTGACGTTATGTCAGTAATGAGGTATGGACGCTGCACTAAGAAGTAATGTTGGAGTAGAGTAGTGACAGCCCCCTGGCCTGAAAGGACCTGGACGGTGGAATGTTACTTCCCCATAGCGCCTGTTAACCCGATTATCTGCCCTTGGAATCAACATCGTTCCTGTGGTGCATCTGTCCCACGCCCATTTGACCATGGAGGCCATCCTGGTAGCCCTGCGCATGCATCTTGTGCAGCGCATTTCGAAGCACTTATGTCACAGTGCCACTATAGCTGTGGAAGCTGTTTCGCAAGCGTAATCAACGTGGCTACCGAAGAAAAGCTTATTGTCGATCATCACCCCCAAGTGTTTGACGGCGCTTTGAAGTGATAGTGTAATCCCAAACTCAACACTTCGTCGTTCATGACATTCCATAACCCTGGACCCAGGATGGAAACTTGCGGGACTCCTGAGGTGCTTTCACATAACCTCAGGAGTCCCGCAAGTTTCCATCGACCCACCTCCGTATTGTAAACTAGTACTCGATTCTGGAAGTAACTTCCAAGAATCTTGTACAGAAACTCGGGTATCGGCCCAGACGCAGCAGCGCATCGGCAATAGCCGTCCTACTGGCGCTATTGAATGCGTATCTTAAATCCAGAGTCACTACTGCACCGAATCCCTCTTCTCTTACGCTGGAGCGCCATCTCGGCTGTTTTTGTAACCGACAGGATACAGTCTATCGTCGACCTCCCCTCGAGAGACCATTTACAACCTCGATGTGCCTAAACATGGCGATCTGACTTCCTCTGATGAGCAAGTTCTGGAATGCTTATTCAGCACACACTTTCCTGGATGTGTGGATGTTACATCTTCGGATGAACCTGATGTCTATTTTGTAGTTATGATTCCCTGGCCTCGGCTCGGAGTATTGTAACGATAGAATCGATTGAGTGGGCACTTAAAAGCTTCGCTCCTTTCAAACCTCCTGGGGTAGATGGGATTTATCCTATTTTGCTTCAGCAGGGATTTCAAACATGTTTTGAAAAAATACTTGTTTGAAGTTTTGCTACAAGGTATATTCCCAAATCTTGGCGGGATATTACTGTGAAGTTTATTCCGAAAGTGGGTCGTGCGTCGTATGAAGAAGCAAAGAGTTTCAGGCCTATCAGTTTGACCTCTTTTCTTCTGAAATGCTTAGAATGCATTGTGGATCATCACATCCGTGATGTTCATCTGGCCAGCGTGCCTCTTCATGTGAACCAACATGCATACGAATCTGGTAAGTCCACTGTGACTCTTTTACACAAGGTTGTTTACGATATCGAGAAAGCATTCGCTCAAAAGCAATCTCTTTTGGGTGTTTTCTTAAACATCGAGGGTGCCTTTGACAACGTGCCTTTCAATGCCATATTGGAAGCTACACGGGGTCATGGAATATCTCCAAAGATTTCCAATTGGATTCACCAAATGCTCAAAAACCGATATTGCTTCAAGCAGCGATTAGGAAATTGAGTGTTTGTGGATGCCCTCAAAGGGGAGTCTTATCACCACTTTAGTGGAATCTCGTAGCAGATACGCTATTGAGGCAACTCAATAATAGCGGTTTTCCTACTTATGGTTTTGCCGACGACTTTCTAACATTGGTAGTCAGTATGTGCATCAGCACCCTTTTCGACCTGATGCAAGGTGCCCTTCAGGTTATTGAGGGTTGGTGTCGCCAATATGGCCTTTCGGGTAATCCGAATAAAACATCTATTGTTCTTTTTACGGAAAGGCGAAACCGTGATGGCGTTCGACCTTTGCGTCTCTTTGATTCTGAAATCGATGTGACTGAACAGGTAAAGTACGTTGAAGTTATTCTTGATTCCAAGCTTTCCTGGACACCTCACATTGAGTTCAATGGGGCAAGAGGCGAATGAATTTGAAATTTAAAGCCTCAATAATAAACGAAAAAAAAACATTGAGTTCAGAATCAAGAAAGCTTGTATGGTCTTCGAGCAATGCCGGCGAACATTTGGTACAACTTGGGGTCCCAAATGTTCGCCGGCATTGCTCGAAGGCCATACAAGCTTTCTTGATTCTGAACTCGAAGTTTTTTTTTTTTTCAACAAGAAGCCCTTTTCAGGGCGCTGTTTGAACCCATTGTGGTACGCTTATGCGTTAGTACTCTCTTGCAGGGTTTTTTTTTCCTATTTCCCTGCTAGAGACGAACCAGCCAAGGGCTCTTAAATAAAGGCAAATCAATCAAATCCTATATCCCTACCTTTCCCTATCCTCATCCAAATCCTCATTTCCTTCCTTTTCCCTTAGGTAGATGATGAAATAGGCTTTTATTATGGCAATGGCACCAATGTCCCAAATGAATGATAACGTGCCTCTGGAGCCGGCCGTCTGATACCTGATACCTGAGTGAGCGTATGAAATGTTAAGTTCCCAAGAAAAGATGGTGTCCAGCTGAAAAATGCGATATCATCCGCGATTCTTATCTCTGAGTCATAGGCGATGATGAAGAACCTAGAACTGATGGTGGAGAATTGAAACCAAACCACTCATATGACCACTGACCAGTGACCACCAATCTAAAGGTTAAAGATAAGACAAAGTCGCTTCTTCCAGTTATCGACGTTTTTACCAAGTCGTGGTATTTTTAGTATGTATATCTGACGCAATGGCTCAAAAAGGTACATCTGCCTTGATCGTTGAGTCTGGGGTTGCCGTCACTCAACGTATCATGCAAACAATAATGACTGGCCTGAAACGATTGCAATTTCGTAATACCACACTGGTGCCCATTGTTAAACAAGTCGGCTTTGAAAATCGAAACTGATAAGATAAGCACACAGAATAAGTGGAATGTGGTGAAACGTTCCACTTATCACGTCAGGTAACCCCTATCGTGGAACGCTTCGCTTGATAACTGCAAGAAGTCTTGCATATTGCTAGTACGAAGTTTAATCGACTTTCAAGTGCAAATCTTCAGAAGATTTCTGCTGAAACAAGCAATAAAATCTACTCACAATTCACTCAAGCTGACGAACTTTGATTGACACGCGGAAGTGATCCCACCGTGAAGCTTCTCGCAACCGCGCAGGTATACATTGTGTTAGTAACAACGAGATGATCGAACGAAGCATGCCACTAATTTCCAACGCATATCTCGATCAAAAAAGCATGCTTCCCTCGAACACTCACTAATCGCTTCGAACAAATCAATTTCCCTACCGCGAAGAAACGCTCAATTAGCTTGGCTGATTTTTCTTTTGTACACATTTTTGTGGGACTGTTTCTTTCCTTTTGGAGCCACCAACGAATAATATCTACACTACTAGCCAAATTGGCGCTCTATGGCGTAATAGTGCAACGCGAAGCCTGCTGTGATGTGCATCAATCAACCAACAGTAGAGTGCGCCCGCCGTCAACGGAGCAGCAGGCTGTGCGAGATTGGGGCTCATCATCGCCATCAGTGCCGCGGAACGCACCCCTCCGTTGTTGGGTGGCGAAGCTTTCGGTTCGTGACGTGTGAAAGTCGGTAAGAGAGCGCGGATCGAATTGATACCCCTAGTAGGAACCACCGGTGCACGTCACGTGTGGTACGCGATTTTATAACAAACCAAAAATTACCACCATCTGTTACCGTGGAGTAAACAAAAGGTTAAGGTTCGATCACTATGATCCGCTTCGTCAGTACCGATGTAATTTTCAATTTCATTTGTTAGCAGCATCATACAGTTTAGCTACAGCAACGCCATGTCGTGTAACACTAGTTTACAAAATAAAACGAAAGTCGTGAACTTCCGTCAAAGACCAAAATTTTTGAAGCATAATTTAGCTCTGATCTCGAAACCGTGCTTCGAAAAATTTAAAGTAGAACAGTTTTTGAGTTTTAACTCAATATTGAGTTTTACAACTTTTTAAAATATGGAATTTAATAAAATTCAAAAATCTTGCGTTTTGTTCAACCAAATTTAAATCTTTTTCCATAAATTAAAAGCTGAATATAATACAATTCGATCATCTGAAAGCAGGTTTTGCGTAAGGCTGATGAAATTCAAGATATTGGCGAGTTTTGGGGATGATCTCCTTAAACTTTAGCAAATTTTCCAAAAATATATGAAGAAATGTATTTTTTTCAATAAGAAAAGAACAATCTAAAAATTCTTTCTCAACGTTTATTTGACATATCATATGTAGGCGAGTTACAGTAAAAAATTCAGCTCAATCGGAACATTGATTAAGGAGGAAGAGATGAGTGAAGTGAGCGACTTTGCTTAAAAATAGAACAAAAATCGATTTCAAATCATCAACCTTGTATGGAAAGTCGAAAAAATTTCCGCTCTACTGTAATTTTTTTCCATCGCGTTTTCGAACTCAGGGCATGGTTTTACACCAAAAACGATCATCAGCTTACCGAGTTCAAAAATGCTGTAAACTAGTGTAATCATAATCAACATCTCGAATACTTTCACGGCTAATTAGTAACATTGGTGGAAATCGAAGCAAAAAATAAAACTATTTGTAAACAGAACCCTCGCCTCTCGGAAGTCTATCTCGGCGGCCGGCGCCGCCGCCTCGAGGACGGACGACTACGACGACGACGACGACCGGATACGATCGGTGAGCATCATCCGGCATGGTCTGGTGAGCGCTTGGAATTGTGAGTCGTGCATGGCCTACTGCATCTGCATACAAAACTAAACACTGACGGCCCGCTTGGACGCATCTCTCTCATGCCTACTTCGGTGTCCGAAACATCAGCCTACTTCATGATGAGAAAAAAGATGCCTACCTACCTACTAGGCCTATAATGTTATGCACAACAAGGCGTCTGGTCACTTTGTAGATTTAGTTACTCACACGGCGGCCAGTCAGCTTCAACTTACAAGTCTGTGCTGCATACTAATCATCTCGCATTCATCTAACGATTTTAGGGTCGTATGAAGATGCGAGGAATGCAGCATTAGCGAATCGATTGCGCTTGGCATTCTCAATCGAGCAATACGGTGCTGGTATTAATGGGAGTTATCTCAAGCTTTTGCATACCGAGTAAATTTCACTTAATTTCTTACGAAATTGAACGGTCATTAAATGGATCAGGTCGCATGGTGGAGTACAGACAACAGGCTTATCTTATCAACAGTATGAGACTGACGGCAATGACCTAATGACGAAAGAATCTACACGATCAAGAGCACTATGTTGTTTGAAATCGGTCTTTTTTTATGGAATTGACGTCGAAATGGCTTAATGCAGGGCAACAATTCCACTGATAAGATAAGAATCGAACGTACCACACCTTAGATATGTAGAAGTAAGACGATATAACCATGCAATTTCACGGGCCTGATAACAATATGTGCTTACCAGTGACCAGATACAGAGGAAAACATTGATTTGTTAAACTTTTTTTTTTTAACTGAAACTTGGGCACCAAGTGGCCGAATTAGGTACTAAATGTGGTCCCTAGTTCGAACTCAAGTGGTACATGTCTTTGTTAAAGAACGTACACTAACATTCGTACTATTTTTCAATCAAGTAGAAGGGACGTGGCCGATGTCGTACTGGATCATGCGCAACTAACCTCTCAGTTTAGTCCTTCGACGGATACACCACAGACAAATAGACGTAACACTCTTCAAAACGACATGGCTCATGCATTTAACGATCAATTCAAATTTCATTTGATTTGCACGATCCTTTCAGCAGAGGCGCTAGTGTTCGATCGCTTTGACGTTTGCCAGTGTACACGTTGCTGAATGATGCAAACGAAAATTACAGGCGCTTTGTTTAAGCTACTAGTACACAGGGTCAAATATTTGTCTACTAAAGAAACCAATGCTCAAACATCTTGTTTGACTCGATCGAATTTTCATTAGTGTCAAACTGATGTTGTTTCTTGAGTTCTTTCCTTGTCAAATATTTGACCCTGTGTACTACTGGCCTTAGTAGTGTGCGTGTTAGACAAACGTTAAATCAAAATCCATCATGGCCGACAGTGTCGCGCGTGGTTCTACCAACAGGTGGCAGTGTGCTCATGAAAAAGACATCGGGCAAAAGTTTTTGAGCAATTTGCTTTAAGAGTTACGTCTGTTTATGGATACACCATAATCTACTTCGCTTTTGTGTAAACTTCAACTTTAAGTTTTGACCGTGGATAACGTCTTTCGGCAACATATAGAGGTACAATCCCAATACAAAAATTGATCTTGTAACGAAAAATGGTTGTGTGTTGATCTCTAATAACATAACACACGGTGATTTTCAATAAGTCTAGCATCAATAGATCGCAAATTTATCAACAGGTCTTTGCTAATAGAGAGTGGTGAGCACGCTTGCCGTTACCTGCGCATCTCGGACGAACATTAGCTTCTATTCCCACAAAGGTCGCTTGAAAGTTCTCTATTGATGTTCTTCAGTTTGCAAATGAACTATATCTTTCTATTCAGGCGGAATTTTTGGTTCTCGAGTTATTGAGAGGCGAACGCCTGCATGTAAAGGGCAGTTTTAAGGTTAGATTTAGAGTCAGAAAGCATAATTCTACATACTCACGATGAATTCTTATTACGGAAATGTGTCTTCGTTGTTACTTACCTTACCGGTCAGGCTAAGGCCGGGGTGACCTCTGCTGTACATAGTAGCCGCCTCCATTCCACTCGGTCCATGGCTGTTTGTCTCCAGTTCCGCACTCTGCGTAGGGTCCGCAGATCGTCCTCCACTTGGTCGACCCACCTAGCTCGCTGCGCTCCACGTCTTCTTGTACCGGTCGGATGACTCTCGAGAACCATTTTAGTCGGGTTGCTATCCGACATCCTGATGACGTGACCCGCCCACCGTAGCCTCCCGATTTTCGCGGTATGGACGATGGTTGGTTCTCCCAGCAGCTGATGCAGCTCGTGATTCATTCGCCTTCTCCAAGTCCCGTCTTCCATCTGCACTCCGCCGTAGTGTCCCTGATACTCGAACTACGCACATCACTCGATCCATCGTCGCCTTGATCAACCGTATCAGTTTATCCGGGAATCCGTATTCGTGCATAATCTGCCATAGCTGTTCTCGATCGATTGTATCATACGCCGATTTGAAATCGATGAACAAGTGATGTGTGGGCACGTTGTATTCGCGGCATTTCTGCAACACCTGGCGGATGGCGAACATCTGGTCCGTTGTAGCGCGTTCACCCATGAATCTAGCCTGATATTGCCCCACGAACTCTCTTGCAATCGGTGATAGACGGCGGCATAAAATTTGGGAGAGTATCTTGTAGGCAGCGCTCAGTAGTGTGATCGCGCGGTAGTTTCCGCAATCCAACTTGTCGCCCTTTTTGTAGATGGGACACACGATACCTTCCATCCATTCCTCCGGTAATACTTCCTCCTCCCAAATCTTGGTAATGACCCAGTGTAGTGCTCTCACCAGTGCTTCTCCACCGTATTTTAGAAGCTCGCTTGGTTTGGGCTGCAAAACGGTGAGTCGATAAGGAGAGCGTGCAATATAGCTCTGGTCCTCACAAGTTCCTACCTCATGCTTCCACGGGTCAAACGATGACAAAGACCGCCAGCTAAGAGTTGTGTGCTTAGCTGGTAGCGCAGCCTGGGCACTGTTGTCCTTCTGACTTCAGCTAGATTGAGGAGGTACGATCCGAGTGTCTGTTCACCAAGGAGGTGCGGCTCAAACAGCGTCTGTTCTGGCATCCAGCGGCTGAGTAAGAAACGCTGCACCACGCCCAGCTAGATCCAAGGTGGTAGCCCCATCAGCGTGGTCGTCCCAGTGTTGGTTGGGACGTTAAACAGAACTGGCACGATGGCCCTCCGGCGAGACAGGAGTGTTGGCGTAGGCCCAATAAGCCACCCGTAAAAATCCCCATTGCGAATAACATAGGAGAAAATACGACTCGATACAATCGGCAAAGACCCACGCGACGAAATAAGGACTACGATTGGAAACTTGGAACATGGAATTGCAAGTCACTAGGTTTCGCAGGATGTGACAGGATAATCTATGACGAACTACATCCCCGCAACTTCGACATCGTGGCGTTGCAGGAACTTTGTTGGACTGGACAGAAAGTGTGGAAAAGCGGGCATCGAGCGGCTACCTTCTACCAAAGCTGTGGCACCACCAATGAACTGGGAACAGGATTTATAGTGTTGGGCAAGATGCGACAACGTGTGATCGGGTGGCAGCCGATCAACGCAAGGATGTGCGTGTTGAGAGTTAAGGGTCGTTCCTTCAACTACAGCATCATCAACGTCCACTGCCCACACGAAGGGAGACCCGATGACGAGAAAGAAGCGTTCTACGCGCAGTTAGAGCAAACATACGATGGTTGCTCGTCGCGTGACGTGAAAATCGTTGTCGGCGACATGAACGCGCAGGTAGGAAGGGAGGAAATGTACAGACCGGTAATCGGGCGAAACAGCCTGCACGCCGTATCGAATGATAACGGCCAGCGATGCGTAAACTTTGCAGCCTCCCGTGGTATGGTAGTCCGAAGCACCTTCTTCCCCCGCAAAGATATCCACAAAGCCACCTGGAGATCACCCGACCATCAAACAGAAAACCAAATCGACCACGTTCTAATCGACGGTAAATTCTTCTCGGATATAACCAACGTCCGCACATACCGCAGTGCGAATATAGATTCGGATCACTACTTAGTCGCTGTATGCATGCGCTCAAAACTTTCGACAGTTATCACCACGCGTCGAAGTCGAACGCCGCGGCTCAACATCGAGCAACTTCGTAACGTAGAAGTGGCTCAAGACTACGCGCAGCAGTTAGCAGTGGCCCTACCAACGGAAGAGCAGCTTGGCGCAGCTATACTTGAAGATGGCTGGAGGGACATCCGATCCGCCATAGGTAGTACCTCGGCTGCAGCACTAGGCTTCGCGACTCCGAATCACAGAAACGACTGGTACGACGGCGAATGTGAACAGTTGAAAAACGAGAAGAATGCAGCATGGGCGAGAATGCTGCAACACCGTACGAGAGCGAATGAGGCACGTTACAGACAGGCGCGGAACAGGCACAACTCAGTCTTCCGGATGAAGAAGCGCCAGCAGGAAGAACAAGATCGCGAAGCGATGGAAGAGCTGTACCGCGCTAAGGACACACGAAAGTTCTACGAGAAGCTGAACCGCTCGCGCAGAGGCTTTGTGCCACAAGCCGACATGTGCCGAGATAATCACGGGAATATTCTCACGAGCGAGCGTGAGGTGGGCGAGAGGTGGCGGCAGCATTACGATGAGCACCTCAATGGCGACGTTGCAAGTACCGAAGGTGGCGTGGTAACAGATCTAGGAGTATGTGTCTTTGTTGTACAAAGTGTATAATTAGGGGACATGGTTTCAGTTGAATGTATATTAGATTAGAGGTCAACTCAATTACTCATATAAGATATTTCATTTGCATTCGTACGTTTACCTGTGCACACAACTACTATTAATTTTAAGCAGAAATTCAAGCAACTAGCTCTAATTTTACTGCTGAGATGATGTTAAGCAAAGCGTAAGCTAAGAAGATAAAGGAATTTCATTATTTCATAACAATTCACTAAGATATTAGAATACAATTACAAAGATGAATGCCACTTTCGCTCTATTGTTCTACATCTATAGCTATTCAATCAATCTCGATCCCATTTGTTTACACTATCGCTTGGTAATCGTCTGCCTCAACGACCAAATTATCTGCACGGTGGGTGGCTCATCGTAACATCTCCCCACCCGTGAGCCTGTAAAAGGTCCTAGGACTCCTCTATGGAGCCACCATCATAATCGACAAGTTCACCGCTCTCTACGAAGTCAAGTAGAGCTATAACTGCGCCGCGGTTCTCCGGAATACTCGTCGCAAATCGATTGAGCCAGTTTTCAGCTACTCCGCAGGTTTTCTTGCTGGTTTTCTTTCGCGGATGGCAGAGCCTTCAGACCATTGGAACTGCTCTACAATAAGTGGTTAGGTGTGACCGATTCTTGATCTGCCTACTTAAGAAGGATGTTAGTGATAGGCCTGGAGCTAATGATGAACTCGGCTTCCACAAGGATTGCTGGCGGACCTGGTTTCAATTGGTCCAAATATTGCTGCGTCAATACGGCCCCGCACCCGGAGGTTCCCTTGGTCATCCAGTTATGGCCACACTTTAACCACAGAGAACAGACGTCTATCTTCGCTTTCTGCCTTGTGTAAAACTTTGTAACGGTCATTTAAGAGTATGTGGTTATGCCCCCGTTGCGCGGCGCTAGCGTCCCATCACTTACATTGTTGTGTTGTCAAATTTGTTTCCAGTGCTCGCCGTTTTTGGCCGTTTGGCGCTCGTGTCGCTTTGTGGGCTAGTGTATTTTAACGATGAACACTGCCATCGTGGGGTCAAATCGACTTTTTATGTGGGGCAGTCTCCGTTGGTGGCGTTGAGGTACACTTAAATCCTTTACACACGCTTTTGACGTATTTTTGTTCGAGCTTAAATGTCTGTTCTCTGTGCTTTAACCTTTTGGAGCCGATTTTTTTCGCCGCTGTCGACGCAACCTCGCTGGTGTCGAACACGTTTGTTATACTCGGTTTCATCGCCGGGGTCATATATGACCCATCCGGCTCCAAAGGGTTAAAGATCGGACACGGCTAGGACACGCAGCCATGCCGCATATCCGATGATGCTTGAGTTGGAGACAGAACTGCTGTTTCTTCAGGAAAGCAGTCAGCTTGAGCTACTTTCCACAATGTTTCCTCTGCACGCTTCAACTCATGGAACTGAACCCTTCCGTTTATGGCGAAGATTGTCTACGGAACATAGAGCAGAGGCCACTGCCCGTTGCATCCTCTCGTAACGGCTGAATCATGTGGCTTCTTTCAGCGGGACTACCGACCAGTGCGCATGAACTGGCCGAAGTTCTTCTTGAGTCGATATATCTTGACGATGTTCCGGCCAATGTTCTTCGCTTTGATGATGGAAAGCTGGCCCACGAAACTGCCTTGGAATGCAGGGCCTTTGCCTCAATTTGTGGTTATATCCGCACATTATTAACCCTTGTCGGGACCCATCTCCGGGCTGCAAAACGGTGAGTCGATAAGGAGAGCGTCTAACATAGCGCTGGTCCTCACAAGTTCCTACCTTATGCCAGCTAAGAGTTGTATGCTTAGCCGGTAACGCAGCCTTAGCACTGTTGGCCTTCTGTCTTCGTCCCGAGCATCTGTTCACCAAGGAGGTGCGGCTCAAACAGCGTCTGTTTTGGCACCCAGCGGTATAAAATGCTCCTCAACAGGAAGCTATGGATAGGGCCACCTTACCATGTCCAATATTCCAGAAGGTGGAAGCGTAGAAGATCAATGGAGTGCCATCAAGTATGCCTTCATCGCCACCGCACCGGCGAGAATAATTTGGGTGAGCTACGCATCGAGAGAAAGCAGTGGATCACAGATGACACCTGGAGGAAGATAGAGGAGCGAAGGAACGCCAAAGCCGCGGTAGAGCGAACGAAAATACGAGAAGCCAAAGCCGTAGCCCGTCAGCGCTATTCGGCTTAAGAGAAGGAAATGAAACGCTTATGTAGACGAGACAAAAGAGCGTGGGGGGAATCCCTAGCCGACGAAGGCGAGAAAACCGCTAACATCGGCGACATTCGTCAAGGAGACTGCTTGATGGGTTGGTATTTGTGAAGGATGTCGACTAGTTGAATTACCTCAGAAACTAGAGCAAATGTATAGAAGGCGTTGCCTTCAGTACCCTCGATAGATGTAATGATTGATTTCCTTAGTCCGTTGTCTTCCGGAGATAATTTATTGGTGATAGTTGATTACTATAGCCGATATAAGGAAGTCGAAATCATGACAAAAATAACCAGAAAGAAGACAGTCAATAGACTACATAAAATATTTAGGCGTTTGGGATTCCCTCGCACAATTACGTTAGACAACGCCAAACAATTTCTCAGTTCGGAAGTACTGTAAAACTTTCTCAATTTCACAATAACTTGCTGGCCACAACAAAGCGGAGACATCGAAAGACAAAATCGTTCACTGTTAATGGTGAACGGGACGATCGGGGAAATATCCGCCATTGCTCTGTTGCTACTAAGATGGTAATCTCAGATTCTACTTCATATTTTGCAACGAAAACCTATCATTGTGTATGCTCACTTGCAGTGCATATGCTGATTGTTTTTCAGCATCTTCAGTGTGATAGAACTCGAGATTACCATCTTCAAAATCGCGAGGCAAATTGTTAGAAAGAGAGGCAAGATAGGAAAAATAACACGGCGTCCTGTTTCACCTTAAAACGACTGCAAATTAATTCAGCCTTGGCGCGCGATTGGCAAAAGGATCTAAATGAATTCCTTATCATGTACCATTCAACTCCACACTCTGTAACTGGAAAAACTCCAACTCAGTTGTTGATGGGCCGTACTATTTGAACTAAAATTCATTTTCTAAGGGATGTAGAGACAAACCCTTCAACTTAAGAATTCCAGGATCGTGACTGAAGTAGCAAGTATCATTCTCAACAACGGGAAAACGAAAAACCGCATTAGGTATCAGTAGGTCGGCTCTAGAGGCACGTTCTCCTCCATTTGGGAAATTTGTGCCATGATGTATCGGAAGGGATTAGCAGGCAAAATCAACCGACGACCTTTGAAGAAACAAAGAGCCTGGAATTAATCAAGGAAAAACCTTGTGGAGCGGACCTGGTGTGATGGTTAGAACACTTGACTATCATGCCGAGGACCTGGGATCGAATCCCACTCCCGACAAACTCGCAAAATGTGAGTTCTTCCTTCGGAAGGGAAGTAAAGCGTGGGTCCCGAGATGAACTAGCCTAGGGCTAAAAATCTCGTTAATACAAATAAAAAAAAAAAAAAAAAAAAAAAAAAATCAAGGCATTCTGAACGACCGTAACGACCGTAACGGGGGGCGTGGCACCCCCCTGTGCATGCCATCCTGTGGAGCAGCTGTCAGAGTGCGAGAGTGAGAGATGTGTTGCGTTTGCGTTGTTGTTTACTAGGGTAGCGAACCACTTGGGCAGCGGCCGGTATTTTGGGCACTCTTTGATATAACTCAGTTAATTCCAAACCAATTGACTTGAAATTTTGTACACGGCTAGATACTATACGTATCTCATTGCGTTCCAAAAAGTATGTCAATCGGTTCAAAATTGGCTGAGTTATAGCAGAAAAGTGCCCAAAATAGGACCCCTGCCGAGATGGTTCCACTTCCCTATGTGTAATGGAATGTCTAGAGTGTTAATTACACTAGTTTACAGCATTTTTGAACTCGGTAAGCTGCACAGAAAAAAATAATGAGATTTACACGTCATGTAAACTTCATTTTAGTCATGTAAACTTAGTGTTATGATGGTTTACATGATGTATCATGTAAATTTGTGTTATATGTCATAAAAACTCTCAGAGTCATGCTTAATTACATGACATGTAATGGAAGTTTACATGATAATCCACGAACTTTACATGATATATCATGTAAACTTCAGTGATATCCCACGCTCCAATTATGTGCATCATATGTCACAGAATTTTACACTTTTTTTTCGATCTGTGTGATGATCGTTTTTAATGCAGAATCATGCCCTGAGTTCGAAAACGCGAAGGAAAAAAATTACAGTAGAGCAGAATTTTTTTCGACTTTCCATACAAGGTTGATGATTTGAAATCGATTTTTGTTCTATTTTTAAAGCAAAGTCGCTCACTTCACACCTCTCATTCTCCGTAATCAATGCTCCGATTGAGCTGAATTTTTTACTGTAACTCCCACATATGATATGTCAAATAAACGATGAGAAAGAATTTTTAAATGTTTTTTTTTCTTGCTGAAAAAAATACATTTCTTCATATATTTTTGGAAATCGTCCCCAAAACTCGCCAATATCTTGAATTTCATCAATCTGATGCAAAACCAGTATTCAGATGATCCAATGGTTTTATATTTACTTTTAATTTATGGAAAAAGATTTTAAATTGATTGAAAAAAAACGCAAGATATTTGAATTTTATTGAATTCCACATTTTAAAAAGTTGTAAAATTCGGTATTGAGCTAAAACTCAAAAACTGTTCTACTTTAAATTTTTTGCAGCACGGTTTCGAAATCAGCGCTAAATTATGCTTAAAAAATTTTGGTCGTTGACAGAAGTTCACGACTTTCGTTTTATTTTGTAAACTAGTGTTATTTATGAATATCTTCCAAACAATCTGAATCCTGAGGGTGCGGTGTAACATTTGAAAAAACAATCAGATTCGTCGACGCACCAAAATCAACTCCAACGTGATATCTGTGCTGCTGAACGCCAGTGAAACTTGGTGTGTATTAGCGGAGAACACTCAATGGCTGCAGGTCTTCATCAATAGATACCTGCGGTATATATTTCGTGCATGGTGGCCTCACAGTTGGATATTCAACGTGGAGCTTCATCTTCGATGTCATCAAAAGCCGATAGTGACAGAATTTCTGGAGCGAAAGTGGAGGTGGATTAGATTGGAACCCCGCAGGACATCGCAGTAGCGGCAGACCCAGCAGCAGCGGCTCATGGCGGCGCAGTCTCAGCAACGAAATCAAACAAGTCGACAGAAATTTGACCTGGCTACAGGTTAAGGTGATGGCTGGCAATTGCCCAGGATGGAGACCTTCGGCCCTCTGCATCACCGTGGGTGCTCAGGACTGAAAGTAAGTAAGTATGTAACCAAGTTCCATAAAATGGGTTTCGGCCGGAAATTCACGTTGCAGACGGATCACGCCCACTTCTTCGGATATAAAAAGGGAATTCACGGCCAATCGATTGCAACGCTGGGTGCTACAATTGCTGATGTACGAGATCGTGTCCGTCAGTACGGAGCAGCATGTCAAGCCGGAAGAGGATTTCGTTGTGGCTAGCATTGCGTTGAAGTAGGATATCAAAGCCCTCGTCGTGAGCTCAATCGATGCGCTTCCACTGAACTTCAAAATGATCCAGGAAGCAACACGGCCAAGTAACATAACTAGCTGAATAACAGTTTCTTAAGCTAAAGTTTGCTTAACAGTAGTTTGTTCCACTCTTGTACAGCGAAAATGTTTGTTGGGCGCTCCACTCCAGATCTTGGAAAACTCCACCGTTTCGTTCAAGAAGGTTGGATACGATCAAAATCAGCAATCACTACCCGAGTAGGTGGAAATATCTAATGGATAGCATATTTAGTTATTACTGAATTGTTTGATTGATATAAGAGGTAAAAATTCAGAAATAATAGCAAAATCTAGTATGGTGAATAGTTCAATAATAGCTCATTAAGATATTACACGATCAAAACAATAGCAAACAAGATTAGTCGACCTTTTTCTTGAAAAAAAATTGTCAACAGCCAGCATCGAACATATGACCTTAGGATTCACATGCGGCAATGCTTACCACTCAATTGTGGCTCACTGTTTAAATATCATGAGAGCAAGAGCATGCGGTTCTTCGTTTCCACAGCTTAGAAAGGGGCACTTTCACTTAACATTTCAACTTAACATTGGGTCATCTCTATGGGTGTATGTGTTTGTGCAGAAGAGCTAAATCTGTACTTATGTCGAAATTTTCTGATATTTCGACAAGAACAAAAATTGATGTTATATCACTTTGAGATATTCGTGCGATAATCTTTAAATTTTTGAATAACACATCAAAATCACATCGAGATCTGACAGCACGAAATTATTCGATTTGAGTTATGATTTAGATATTCTCGTCTGTCCGGGTAACCGAGAAATAAAGCGTTTCTACGATCGCACTGAAAGAAAGTACTATGAAACCAGTATTAATAACGGCGCACAGGAATCGAAAAACCGCTGTGCTTGAGTGGATACTGCGATGCTGACTGGAGCGGAGACACGGCGGATCGCAAGTCGAACACAGGATATTTGTTCCTGCTTGGCGAAGCTTCCATCAGTTGGGCCAGTCGAAAACAGTCCAGTGTTTCGCTTTCCAGCATGGAAGCGGAATATATAGCGGTGTCAGAAGCGTGCAAAGAACTTGTGTGGCTGCGTCGGATCTTGGACGAGATGGGTGCTAGACAGTGCGGTCCTACCGTGTTGTACGAAGACAACAGGAGCTGTATAGAGTTCGTCGACATGGAGCGCGTTTCCCGCAGGTCGAAGCACATCGATACGCGCATGTTCTACACGAAGGATATGTGCGTGAAGGGTTTGGTGAAGCTGAAGTTCTGTCCTTCGGAGAATATGACAGCCGACATCCTCACGAAGCCGTTAGGACCCTTGAAGCAGAAGAAGTTTGCAGAAGCTATGGGGTTGACGGAAGTCGTGACATCGGCCGGAAGAGAAAAATATTGAGGAGGAGTGTTAAAAGTGTACAAGTAGGGGCAATATTTTTACCCGGCGCCACTGTGCTGCAATCATTCTTGCAGAAGAGAAAAAGTGCAAGCAGATCGAAGAAAATTTTCACTCCCATGTAACAGTCCGTATAATATACACGTTCATTGTAGTCGGTACGAGTCGAGTTTTATTTCCCTCGTTATCACGAGTTCCCCGGGTTAATTCCGTCCGCTTTCGGTGTTGGCCTGTCCACTGCGTTGCCTGCTGGGTGTCCGCCGGTTAATCCCACAGGTTATGGGCCCAGGCCGTGTGGGGGAACTGGAACAGAAAGTGTTTGTGCGAAAGTGCGTTTTCGAGATTGAGGTTATGTCGCTCGGCGAATAACCACAGTGATTGGACTCAATTGGACTGTGTAAATTTCGTCGTCACCGTCGTCGTGAGTGCGAACAAGTCGAGACAAGTTTGCTCGAGACTCTAATTCGCTCGGTGCGCGTGAGCGAAAGTGAAAAATTTTGTGCGCGTTTTCGTTCGATCGCGGGTGTACGAAAAGAACTGAAAATGAGCGAGAAATATTTGTTTTCGCGATTAAGTAACCAGAACTATCCCGTCTGGAAGCAGCGCATGGAGATGCTTCTCAAGCGCGAAGATTTATGGTCGGTCGTGTCGGAACCAAAGCCGGAACCGGCAACCGACGGGTGGCTGAAACGTGACCAGAAGGCGCTAGCTAATATCGTTCTGTACGTCGAAGATAGTCAGCTGAATTTAGTGCGGGATGCGGTTACAGCGGCGGAGGTGTGGAAAGTGCTCCAGGATTTCCACGAGAAAGTGACGATGACGTCGCGGGTAGCACTGCTGCGGCGGATTTACAGTCTCAACATGGCTGAGGGAGGAGACATCGAGAAACATCTCTACGATCTCGAAGAGCTTTTCGACCGCTTAGCCACAGCCGGTCAAGCTCTGGAAACACCGCTCAAGATTGCGATGATCTATCGCAGTCTCCCTGAATCGTACGGAGGTCTGATAACGGCATTGGAAAGCAGACCCGATGCTGACCAGACGCTGCAGCTGGTCAAACAGAAGCTTCTCGACGAGCACCAGCGCCGCGTGGAACGATCAGGGGACGTTTCGGAGAAAGCCATGAAGACTCGGAGCAAGGATAAGGAGAAGATCTGCTACCACTGCCGGAAACCGGGGCATTTCCGGCGCGATTGCCGTCTGCTGAAATCGCAACAGAAGAGCGATGCCGAACACAAAGTGAAGCCTTCCGGAAACAAGGCGAAGAAAGCAGTGGAGAAAGATGTACCGATTTGCTTCGCAGCTGGAGGCAGTCGGCGCAAAGGCTGCTGGTACGTCGACAGCGGGTGTTCTAGTCATATGACTAGCGACAAGGACTTCTTCGACAAGTTGGACGAAAGTGTGAAGATCAAAGTGATTCTCGCGGATGGTTCGGTAACCACGTCAGCTGGTGTCGGTGAAGGTTCGGTCAAGTGCGTCGACGGTGAAGGAAAAGTAGTGGACATTCTTTTCAAAGAAGTGCTTTTCATTCCGACCTTGGAAGGCGGACTGGTATCAGTGCGAAAGCTAACCCAGAGAGGTTTGAGCGTGAAGTTTGAGGCGTCGCGGTGCAGTGTTGTGAATGAAGACGGAAAAGTGGTTGCTGCGGCAGAGCTGTGTGGAAATTTGTTCATCCTGAAGACGGCAGCGGATGCGCGGCTGAGCAAGGAGGCTCGGCATCTGCCGGACTGCCAGCATACGTGGCATCGCCGGTTCGGCCATCGGGATCCGGCAGTGCTGCAACGCATTCAGGAGGAGAAACTCTGCGAGGGATTCAGTATGCACGATTGCGGGATCAGGCATGTATGCGAGCACTGCCTAGCAGGTAAATTATCTAGACTCCCTTTTCCTAAACAAGCTCAGAACCGTGCTGCTCGTATACTCGACGTAGTTCATACGGACGTCTGCGGTCCTATGAGCAATGTCACGCCAGGGGGTTGCAGATACTTGATGACCCTCATAGACGACTACAGTCGCTATACTGTGGTCTGTCTGCTCAGGCAGAAGTCGGACGCGGCGGGGTGCATAAAACGTTACGTAGCGCACGTCAAAACGCGATTTGGTCGAGCGCCCGGCGTAATACGTTCCGATGGCGGGGGAGAATACGCCAATAAGGAGCTGAAGGATTTCTATGAGCGGGAGGGCATCCGGGCTCAGTTTACGGCCGCGTATTCCCCACAACAAAATGGCGTGGCGGAACGTAAAAACCGATCCCTACAGGAAATGGCAACATGCATGTTGTTGGACGCAGGGCTTCCCAAGAAGTACTGGGGTGAGGCAATCATGACCGCTGGATACCTCCAGAACAGGTTGCCTTCACGATCTGTCGAATCAACGCCATTCGAGAAATGGTTCGGCAGGAAACCTTCGTTGAAGAATCTGCGAGTATTTGGGAGCCCGTCATACGTCCACGTCCCGGATGTAAAACGGACCAAACTGGACAGCAAGGCTCGAAAGTTGCTCTTCGTTGGCTACTGCGACGATAGGAAGGCGTTTCGATTCCTGGACCCGGAAAACGATCAAATTACGATCAGCCGGGATGCAAGATACATCGAGCTGGGAGATGGATCTTTGGACCAGCACAAACCGGCCGCCGGCTGCCACGAACAGTTGGTGGAGCTCGACGTTGATAGCGGTGAGGAACCAGCGGAGGCGCCGGTCGAACCGGAGCAACACCAGCAGGAGCCAGTGCTTCAGGAGGAGTCGGATTCGGAGTTCTACGATCCGGATGAGGAGGAAGGCGCAGTCGGCGGGCAGCAGCCGCCGCCGAAGCGAAGCACGCGTGGAGTGCTTCCGAAGAGGTTCGACGATTACGAAGTGGATGTAGCCATAGCAGTAGAAGGAGAACCCGATACCTACGAAGAGGCAGTGAGCAGTTCCGAGCAGGATTTGTGGAAGGCCGCAATGGCTGAAGAATACGATGCGTTGATGCGGAACGATACCTGGTCACTGGTTCAGCTGCCGGCCGGCCGAGTACCCATCGGCTGTAAATGGATATACAAGAAGAAGGAGGACAGTTCCGGTAAAGTCTCGCGGTTTAAGGCCCGCCTCGTAGCCCAGGGCTTTTCGCAGCGTTATGGGGTCGATTACGATGCCGTATTCGCCCCGGTCGCTAGCCAGGCGACATTGCGGATTCTGTTGACAGTGGCTGGACACAAGAAGATGGCCGTTCGCCATCTAGACGTCAAGTCGGCGTATCTACACGGAAAGCTAGAAGACGAAATTTACATGCAGCAGCCGAAGGGGTTCGTGGTACCTGGAAAGGAAAAGCTTGTGTGCAGGTTGAAGCGCAGCCTGTACGGCTTAAAGCAAGCTGCCAGGATTTGGAACACTACAATTAGCGAGTTGCTGAAAGGTTTGGGCTTCGATCAGTCTAGATCGGATCCCTGTCTGTACGTCAAACCGCAGACAGACGTTCAAGTTAGACTCAGCAGCTTGTGTAAAAAACATGGCCGCCACAAATTGCCAAGTGGCAATCAGCGAACAGATGGCGTTAGCGACGTTCATATTCAATCGCTGCCTCACATGTGCGTTGCGACCAACAACTGTCACCACGGTCGTCTTCCAGCCGGATGGCGGGAAAAGACCGCACGTGTTGCACGTTAATAATATTTCCACATTATTTGTGCAGAGTAAATGACTTTTATGTAATGTCTAAAATCTTTTGCACAAATTAGCGCAGGACTCTTGCAAACTACTTTACACATTATTACTTTTATTTTACATAGATTTGCTTGAATAAAACTGCATTTGGATGAACTTCACTCGCATTGGAAAATCTTTGTGAATGTGACGCAAATGTAGGAATGATTTTGACAGTGTTTCTTTTGATTTTATTTCTCGGTGGGTGGTGAATTGGGTGATAAGTAAGCGGCTGGAAGCACGTGGTTTCTCAAACTGTCACCTGCACGCGACTGCACTGTGGCAATCGGTTGCCTAGGTGTCGCTAGTGAAAATTTACATAGAAAATTTGAAAAAAATTGTTCGAGCTAGAACGTCTGTCTGCGGTCAAACGTTCGGATGGAGGAGGTTTCGTCTATTTGATGCTGCACGTCGATGATATGATCGTCGCCGGGATGACTGAAAAGGACGTTGATGCTGTCGAATACGCGCTGCGGAAGAAGGTTACTCTCTCGTCGTTGGGAGAGATTGGCTGTTTTCTGGGCATCCGGATTACTAAGGACAAGAACGGATTCTACTATATGGATCAAGAGAATTACATCAACAAAGTGGCGTCGCGATTCGGCCTCGAACATGCCAAAGGTTCGAGCGTGCCGATCGACGTCGGATATTACAGAAGCCGCGAAAGAAGTAAGGAGCTGCCAGATAACGAACGATACCGAAGTCTTGCCGGTGCACTTCTCTACGTCGCAGTGAATACACGCCCTGACGTAGCAGCAAGTGTGTCACTGTTGTGCAGAAGGATTAGTCAGCCGACAGAAGTAGATTGGAATGAGTTGAAGCGTGTGGTGAAATATCTCGTGAAGACCAGTGGCAGCAAGCTACGACTGTATGCAGAGCGCGGCAAACCGCTGTGCTTGAGTGGATACTGCGATGCTGACTGGAGCGGAGACACGGCGGATCGCAAGTCGAACACAGGATATTTGTTCCTGCTTGGCGAAGCTTCCATCAGTTGGGCCAGTCGAAAACAGTCCAGTGTTTCGCTTTCCAGCATGGAAGCGGAATATATAGCGGTGTCAGAAGCGTGCAAAGAACTTGTGTGGCTGCGTCGGATCTTGGACGAGATGGGTGCTAGACAGTGCGGTCCTACCGTGTTGTACGAAGACAACAGGAGCTGTATAGAGTTCGTCGACATGGAGCGCGTTTCCCGCAGGTCGAAGCACATCGATACGCGCATGTTCTACACGAAGGATATGTGCGTGAAGGGTTTGGTGAAGCTGAAGTTCTGTCCTTCGGAGAATATGACAGCCGACATCCTCACGAAGCCGTTAGGACCCTTGAAGCAGAAGAAGTTTGCAGAAGCTATGGGGTTGACGGAAGTCGTGACATCGGCCGGAAGAGAAAAATATTGAGGAGGAGTGTTAAAAGTGTACAAGTAGGGGCAATATTTTTACCCGGCGCCACTGTGCTGCAATCATTCTTGCAGAAGAGAAAAAGTGCAAGCAGATCGAAGAAAATTTTCACTCCCATGTAACAGTCCGTATAATATACACGTTCATTGTAGTCGGTACGAGTCGAGTTTTATTTCCCTCGTTATCGCGAGTTCCCCGGGTTAATTCCGTCCGCTTTCGGTGTTGGCCTGTCCACTGCGTTGCCTGCTGGGTGTCCGCCGGTTAATCCCACAGAAATGTGTTTGAAGAAGTTGATTTTATCATTTTCCAGCATTCTTCCAGTGAATGGCTCAAATAGTCGCAGCTGTAAACACGTGGGTATTCAGCAAGACCATGCTGAGGGTGACAGGTTCGATTCCCGCTTGGTCCTGAGGAACTTTTCGGCATAAAAGTGTCTTTGTGCCTGCCACACAATATACACATGCAAAATAATCATTGGCAGAGGAAGCTGTCACTTGTTTAATGGTGATAAGCAAGAGATAGTTTGAACACTTGCGACTTTCGCATCATCTTAGCTCTTTGTTTGAAGTTTGCTGACCATTGCCACCTGGTGGCCATTTGACCAAACACAGTGTAATTAGCATTGGGTGTATTTGTTTATTGCGGTTTATGTGAAAACCCAGTGTTACGTCAGTGTGGTAAGCATGGAAACGATGGAAACCGACGTGCTATTGGACTACTGCGATAAACACGGCAACTGTGATCGATGGTAGCTTATTTCGCTTGGTTGTTTTGAATTGCATCTCTTGATATTTAATCTTTCAGTCAACTGTCAATCATTTTTCAAACCTTAAAAACCAGATAAACATAATTAATATTGTACTCACGTTATATATCTATTCAATGGAACCAACTAACCGATAAATTAAGGTTATTTCATCGAAATTTCACCAAAATGTGATGCATTTGGACGAATACTTGGGCCGCTCCAGAAAATTTAATTGTTTTAATTAGTCTCACCTCAAAACAAGAAAAAACGGCACTCATCGTAATCCGCACCGAACCCGACTGTGACCGAGACGAGATCGATCATCGCTCAAGTCCTAGGTACTCGAGTTGAACGACGCGATGCGATCAATGGCCACACTGCCGGGCAACTGCCATGCAATCCGATCCGAGCTTCCCTGGCAATCCAGTTGTTGTAAGCGCACCAATTGGAACTAGTTCACTGCACCCGATCATAAATAATTCAATTTCAATAAAAAAGCAGGAAACAAAAGTTATTAAAAGTTCAATAACTAGGCTGGAAGAAGCACCATCGAAACATTTGAAACGGGTCAGCCTTGACCACAGCGAGTTACCCCGGTTGCCATGGGCCCAACTGGCAGTCTGAGACCATCCTCGGGTGTCGAAGAGTCGGCATGGCATGCCTCGATCGGTTGCGTTCTGATGCAACATCGTTACCGATCGCCATAAGCGTCAATTCGATCATTTGGGCACAGAGGAAAAGGCATAATATAATGGGTGCCTAATAATAGCTCGGTCCTTTCCAGCCGTTTTGTGAGATCAGCGTTAATTAGGCATCGATCGACAATTCATCAAAAGGAGGAGCAGCCCGCTTTGGGGTTTTGACGAGCGCTTGTCATCTCCCTGGTGTTTGCTGGCAGTTGGCGTGCTGTTTGAGGAAAGTTTTTGTTTCTTTTCTCTTCATTTTTCGGTCCGCTTTATCTCATCATCATCATCGCCAAACCATTCCGCCAAGTAAGCGATGAGCGTGCGAAAGAGAGTGCATTTAATTTGAACATCAGCGCAGTAGTCCGATTCACGCCTGCTGCTGACACAGCACACAAGCACACTTTGGTTACTTTGGTTTGGTTACAGTGTGGTGGCCTACTGCGATCGGCTGCAAATGATGGCGCTAATGGTACCAATCAGCGCACGGCTTTTTTCACTTCTTCGATGATTACCTACTGATTACGAGCTAGTAATGCACTGCACATCAATACAGCGGCGGTGCAACAAAAAACGACGACAATTGGTCGATTGATTAGCTTTTACTTTCATGAAAGCTTGGTGGTCATTTTTTTTCTCTTAACGATTTTAGTTAATAGCTCACTTTTAGGTTTCACTTAAGACTACTGGAAGGATGTGATGTACGACTTACGATAAAAATAAAGTGGTAAAACATCTGTATAAAAAAGCTGGTACATTTTAGGTACTTTTACTAATAACAGTAGCATTTCTCTTGGAACCCGAATAGGACCGCGAGCAGAAAATTCAGAAGATCTTCAAAAGCATGGAGTTCAGAGGTACTCTGTCTACATTACCGCATCATCACATAATATTCGGATCTTATCCTGTTTCCGTCTCCCAGTTGATACGGTATTCTTGGTAGTCGACCATGTGCTTCCTCATAGTTTCACCTATTATAGGATTCTTTATCATACGCCTTTCAAGACGCCCCGTTCGTTTTACGACCATCTGATAACCATCTGGAAATACAAATATATCAATCTTCCACAGTAAACCTGTCTCGTAGGGTTGCCTGATCCGCTTTGTCGAACTCTCCTATATGCAGAAACCGGAAGGTAAGACGCTTATCTCGCCTTGCTGGCAGCAGATACCCTTTGTTCGGGATTGCCCCCGTAGTAGCCATATCAGTCAGTACCCGCGGAATGGGCAGAAGCCTCCCGTCTATTATTATGTTTCAACAGGCTATGGGCCCAAGGACGCCCTGGTGGAGTTCGGGAAGCGAGGAGACCAACACACCGATCCCCGGTGCGATGCCGATAGTCGATGAGGACCGAGAGGTGGTAATGGGATCAACATTGAAGGGGACGTCCATCGACCAACCAGGTTATGGCGGCTGAATGGCAGAAAGTACCCGGTGTCAACCGTAGTGGTTACAAGAAAGGCTACCGTGGCTTCTTCTCCAACCCGAAAACAAACCCAGCCGAGGAGAAGAAATCATCGCCGAAAATACCAAGTCACTTAAGGACCGACTTGCCAGAATCCCAAAATGGCCGCCACAATGACCGACTTTGGCACCTACTTACGATTTCAAGCGCACAAATCTCTTCGTAAACAAAACCAGCGCATCCGAGCTTCTTATTTTAAGCTTATTACAAGTGAGCAAGAACAGAATAATGAAATGCACTATTGTTTGAAGCTTGCTTCTTGAGATTTGTACACCTGAAATTTTGATGCACTGTTGAAGCGGGATTTCAAGACGTTTGTCCTTAAGGAGAGCAAAATCCTGGTGTTAGTACATCGTGAACCACATCGCACAACATTCCAGCAAGCGAATGTACGTGCCAACGTTTTTCAACAGCGTGGCAACCTGAGGAATGCGGACTCAGCGCGTTCGTGAATTTCGGAAGAAGCACGCGGACGTATTCCATGACTTATTGGGACACTGCAAGAAAATGATGGTAACGCTTTATCTCAAATCAAATTCCAGACCTGTTTTCTGACCCAGACGGCCAGCTCTGTTCAACACTATGTATTCTTTTGGTCCACGCCAAGCTAATGCAACTGTAATCGTTGTTCAACATCAAGCCTGTCGACTTCGCCGAGTGGGCTGCACCTATCGTGACGACCGAGTTTGCATCTGTGCGGACTACTCGACGTGATTCAACGAGGTTCTGTGGATTATTCCGAATCAATCGTTGGGTTCCAGGGGTAAAGTCAACACCAGGAGCATTCCAACGTTTGGTGAATGGAATGATTGCGGACTGTTACGGGTTAGCGGGGCTCACCTGCCGCTGCTGCTGCTGAGTGAGACCGACCTGTTGTCCTTGCTCAAAAGGGGCAAATTCGTGTAGAAATTACTTTGACGCACTTTACTTGGAATGGTAGTTCAGCGAAAGACAAGATTTACAAACGAGTTCACAATTTTATTCGACACGTGTTTTCTCTAACACCTCCTTTTTGCCTAGCAATTGATTAGCCTACCCTAACATGTGATTGCTTGGATATACCCAGCATTCGCTCTTTCATCAACGATGCCATCTTACACGCAACTTACACGAATTGCGTCATCCGCTAGGCCAGCGTTTTAACCCTCAAATGGATACCTGGGGTCCATTGGACCCCAGAGCCACTTTGAAGTTGTCGCAAACAAGTTTGGTTTGACATGTCGGCCCCATTTTACAGTACCTTCAAACTACGCACCGCTATGAGTTATTTGTGCTAAAATGCCAATAGTTTCATGGCGTACTATGGATTATTCTCGATGTCAAAATTGAACTGGGCGATATTGTACCCACGGCACGAATGATTGTATCTTTTGATCATAACTTCCTAGAATCATGCTGTCTTCGACAAAATTATTTTGCAGACCAAGGGAAATCTTATGATAAGTTAATTGAATCGAAATTAGTCCAGTAGAAGGCACTAGTGTGTATTCAAATTACGGATTGACAGCTTGAAAATCTTGATTTTCTAATTGCATAGAATGTTCGTGTCTTCGGCGAAATTGTTTAATAAATCAAAATCTATTTGATAATAAAAATTATGCTAATGTTTTTCTGCAAACTGGCGCTAATAAAGATACATATACGCTCAGCATCCTAGACACCCTGAACAACAAACATCCTCAAATAAGTAAACTTCATTTGAGGTGAATGTCTTGATGCAATATAATGACAAACAATACCAATACTTCTTATTTGATGCATAATTTACTTCACAATTGACTCACCAGGTGGCGGAAGTATAGCTTCAAAAATTACATATGGATAAGACGTTCGAACCACATTTAAAAAATGTACTACATATACATTTGTTAGGTACTTAATATCTCGATCGTGCGAAAATATTCCAAGTTGATGACTTTGACAGATTAATTTATATGAATGTAATTATTCAATTTAAATAATCTCTGATTTGAAATCATCTCACTAGATGGCGCTCCTGCACAATCAATTTATTTCGCCGATATCTCAGTCCAATGAAAAGTAATAATTTTGGTATTTTCTGTAAAGATGTTCGTCTGGCTAAGCGTTACCCGATGATGTAGTTATTAGTGATTAATACTCCTACCGAGTGACACTGATAATTTTGGCCCTGTGAAAATATACAAAAACAGCATCTTTGACAAAATAGCACAAATTATTGAGAGCCAGCTTATCTGAAAAAAAAAATGTTCGAAAACACTTGATTCCTTCCAAGGTTTCTTCAGGTATGTTTCTACAAATTCCTTTAGAGATTCGAGAATTTCTCAGGATTCATTATGGCTCCATGATGTTCCAGTAATTGCATCAGGGGTTCTACAAAATTGTCACCAATAATTCCATCGATGATTACTCCAGGCTAGGCTTCAGGGTTTCTCATACGGATACCTTCAAGAATTTCTGAAGGAACTCCCCTTGGGATTTTTTTTTTCAGAAATTTACAGGGATTCTTTCAGTTATTTTTGCCAAGGTTCCTCCAGGGCTTGATCTGGGAAATCCACTTATCCTCCGGATTATTTTTTCAGGAATTCCTCCAGGGATTGTTTTAGGAACTCCACCAGCGATTCAAATAAAAATTCATAGTATCATCCCTCGGAATTCCTCCCTGTATTCCTCCGGGAATTCCTCCCATGATGCAAGAATTTCTCCTGGTAGTCCTCCAGGAATTGCTTCCGGGATTCCTTTAAGATATAATATTTAATTGCTAACTAGCTCCACTTTGTCTGCATGGGTTGTGCGACGCCATAATCTGTTGGTATGCTCTAAATTTACTATAAAAAAAATCTCTATAAATAATAAGCATCCCGATGTACCATGTACGATGTACGACAGAGTTCCGAATCAAATGGCTCATCAACTGTGAATGTTTAACCTACCAAACAACTCCATAGACGCCATCTTTCTAAATAATCAGGATTCTAAGGTATATGAGATATAATATTTGTATGCTCACTAGCGCCGCCTTATGGGGAAGTTTTGAAACGGTTCATCATCTGTAAGCCTTTGCCCAAGCAAACAACTTTGCCGAAGACACAAACTCTACTAGTAGTCAGGATCTTGCAATATATGAGATGTTATTTTTTTCAGTGTTACATCTGTTTGACTGTGATGTCTCTTTTTTCATTCAAATAATACGTAACGCTAAATTTGAAAATTTTAGTACGCCTCTCTACCCCACGTAACAACTTTTGTATGGGAAATTTTGAAATTTTGTATGAAGCATAACACAGCGCTTGTCTACCCATTTACAGAAATGCGATTTACCCTATTGTTTTGAGCATCTTGTCCGCTTGCTAGGTACGTTTCATCCTATTAATTGGGAGCACTTTGGAATGCTCTCTGGCCACCTAGCGGTAATTTCCTGTACTAAATTGTTTATCACTAGATAGGCCTTGAAATACCTAACATCTTTGCTAAAAACATCACCCTTTTAAAAAGTTAGGATCACGTGTATGAGAATATATGTTGGGGTCCAATGGACCCCAGGGTCCCAAAACGGGCCTTCATTTAAGGTATCCATTTGAGGGTTAAGAAGGAATTCAAATGGCGATGGACCCCGGAATGCCAGAGATCATTTGACCAGTTTAAAACGGTGCTTCAATCAAGCTTACTGCTGACACATTACGATCTCAAACTACCGCACCGATCATCGTGGCAGCAGACGCATCAAGCAGTGGAACCAATGCGCACGCTTCAAGAACGCTTACACCCGCGGAGCGTAACTATGGACAGCCTGCAAAGGAGTCACTCGGAGTAATCTACGCGGTAACAAAATTCCGCAAGTATTTGCTTGGCCGGCATTTCACGTTGCTGACTGACCACAAGCCGTTATTGTCCATCTTCCGATCCAAGAAGGGTATTCCGTTGCAAACTACGAACAAGCTGCAACGCTGGGACCGTATAATGCTCAACTATGATTTCGACATCCAGCACGTATCGACGAACGGCACTCGAGCCACGAATTCCAAGCGTTCCACAATCAAACGGATTAGCGGAAAGTTTCGTGGACACGTTGATGCCTGGGAAAATTCACTCGGGAGAAGAGCTCTTCACTTTCCTACAAGTATACCGCACTACACCAACCAGTGACTTGGACGGCAAATTTCCGGTCGAGATGATGTTCAAACGACCGCTTCGAACAGTATAATCTATGCTCCGACCAACCGAACGAACCAACACCGTGTCGTCGCCTTCAACAAGAAACACGGCGCAATCCTTGCATAGAAGTTTCCTGCATGATCGCCCCGTGTATGCCAAGGTACATTGGGCAAATTCCTGGCAGTGGAAACCAGCAACCGTGGAATTGTCCATTACTTCATGGAGATCGTCAACGACTCGTACGGTCGCACGCCAACCAGCTCAAGACTCGTGTTCCAGGACGCAGTAGTCCACTAGCGTGCGCAGGGTTCTTGCTTAGGGGGGGCACTATAATAATGGTGCAATATATGTATGATCATGATGGTGCAAAATAGAATGATGGTGTTACACGCAATATGAATTCCCAAGTAGGGGTTTCAACATGTTGTGGTGCCAACATCACCAAGTACTTCATATTGGGATTCTAGAGAAGGCTTCGGATGGTAATGATTTCAAGGCAATACGAAACTTAAATATGAAGTCATTATCTCGACTCTTATAAAATTTTATAAACGTATCAAATACAATGGAGAATATCTAGAAAATTATCAATTACAGAAAAAAAATATTGTCGTTGTGAAAGAATTTTGATCCTAGACAATCAATGATGCTAGGAGAATGTCAGAACTCCTAGATAGAACATTTTGATCGGAATCCTTATTGCAATCTACAGAGATTCCTCCAGGATTTCTCCAAAGATTCGTGCATGAGTTCCTCCAGGAATTCCCTCAAAAAATCTTCCAATAATTCCTTCAGAAATTCCTCCAGGAAGTCTCATATATTTCTTCAGAAATTCCTCAAATAATTCCTCCAGGAATTCCTCCAGTAAATACTCCAGGAACTCTTCCTAAATTACCTCCAGGAATTCCGGCTGAAATTTCTTCTAGGAAAAATCCACTAGAAATGTCTGCCCCCAATATTTCCTCCAGGGATTCCTCTAGGAGTTGCCCCACGGAATCCCCCAGAAAATCCTAAAGGAACAACATAATGGTGCATCAGATGCCTAGATTATATAGTAAACGCTGAAATGGTGCTTGGAAAGCATTGATGGTGCATGAAATTTAATGATGCTGCATATCAGTATGATGCATTAGATTTCTAGTTGATTAAAAGATAGTGCATGAGACCAGTATAATGCGTGGATACCTAGTTCATTCTGTGGACGCTTTGAAGAAGGTACATGATGTTAGTGTGCTGTATTAGTTGTCACCGTTATTCAGCGACACTCGCCATTGTGTATGGCTAGGTGTACGAATTGCAAAAATGTGGTGCCGAAGTCACCATGGTTCACGTACATGTATTACAGTTTTGGAATACGAAATGCCAAAATGGTGCATGTTATTCGAATATGGTGCTGATATCACTGATTAGTTAAAAGATGGTGCGTGAGATTAGCCTAAAAATGATTCTGAGAACATCATGGGTGTGCATGAGATACTAAGAAATTGTATGTATCAGGGGTGCATTTGTTGCCACCATGATTCAGTGATTTTCAACATTGGGTGGCTAGATCCAAAATGCAAGAATTGCAAAAATGATGCACAGAATTTAATGTGGTGCGGAAGTTAACATGGATCAGGTACATGGAATACAATTGGGTGTACGATATGGCAAAATGGAGCTTCAAATTCAAATGTGAATTAAATGCTTAGATGACGCGTGAGATGATGCTTAGATATTTATGTGATCATCATGGTGGTGCATGGAATGCAAAGGAGCTACATGATGTCAGTATGGTGCATTAGTTTTACCATGATTCAGTTATACTCAACAAATTCCATATGTAGGTGCACGAATTGCAAAAATGGTGCAGGAAACTCAATACGGCACAGAAATCAACATAGTCCAGGTACAATGAATGCTATTTGGTATGCGAAATGCCGAAATGGTGCATCAAATTCACTTGTGCACCACATCATAATGGTGCATAAGATGCCTAGATGATATAGTGAATGCCAAAATGGTGGTTGGAAAGCTCTGAAGAAGGTGCATGATACTAGATGATGCATTAGTTGTCACCGTTTTTCGAAGCTTATCAATATGGTTAGGTGCACGAATTGCAAAAATGGTGCATAGCATACAAAAAGAAATGTATTTTATGTGATGCTCACGGCATTACGGTGCTTTAGATGCCTAAATGATATGATAAACGCTGAAATGGTGCTTGAAGAGCTGTGATGGTGCATGAAGTTTCATTATGGTGCATATCAGTATGAGGTATTAGATACTTAATTGATAAAAAGACATTTCATGCGATCATCATAATACGTGAATACCATTCTGTGGACATCATGATGGTGCATTGAAAGCTTTGAAGAAGGTGCATGATGTTAGTGTGCTGTATTAGTCGTCACTGTTATTCAGTGATACTCGTTGTTTTGTATGGCTAGGTGCACGAATTGCAAAAATGGTGCTTAGAATTCAATGTGGTGCCGAAGTCATCATGGATCACGTACATGGAATACAGTTTTGGAATACGAAATGCCAAAATGGTGCATGTTTTTCAAATGTGGTGCTGACATCACTGATTAGTTAGAAGATGGTGCGTGAGTTTAGCCTAGATGATTCTGAGAACATCATGGTTGTGCATGAGATATTAAGAAATTGTATGTGTCAATGGTGCACCATAGCTGCGTGGTAAGATCCAAGGTGCTTGAATTGCAAAAAATGGTGCATAGAATTTTTTAAAGAAGGGGGGCAAGTGCCCCCCCTTGCCCCCCCCCCCCCTGTGCACGCTAGTGCGCAGTACCGCTCCAGCAGATCAACCGACACCTCTCTCGATATTTTTCGACGGATTCGGCTTGACCATTTCAGCCGAGATTCCATAGAACGCCATCCCACTTAAATTTCAATCATCACAGCGATCGGTGATGAAGCACTTTCAGAGAATCCAGTAGATCTCTACCTGATGGATGATCTATCGGAAGATGAAGTTGCCGCATTGGCGAATCTAGCTTTTTTTCTTGCTCACTCTGCTAAACAAACACGAGAAAGAGAAGGATGGAAAGGGGTTCCGCGGCACCACTTTGCATCCCGCTCTTTCTCGTGTTTATCAAGGAGGATGAAGGAGAAAAAAGAAAAAGCTAGATTCGCTAATGAGCTGCCGGTTATGAAGCACCACCGATAGAACAAGTTCAACCAACGATACCGATTCTTGAGAAAGCCTGCGCATGAGCTCTTACCAGGATCTTTTTTTCTTCCTCGCCTTACTAAACAATTTCTTCTTGAGTTATCCCAGCAATTTACCTGGGACCTCTAGGACATGGTTTCCCAAACTGTGGGCCGCGACCCCCCAGGGGGGTCGCCAGCCTTCATCTAGGGGGTCGCGAGGGACAGTTAAATTTTTTACTGTAACAGACAACAAATGAGGGAATTTCTATGGGGGGTCGCGAAAACTAGGTCTGCTGGCAAAAAGGGGTCGCGCGACCTGAAAGTTTGGGAACCTATGCTCTAGGATATCCTTCTGCGATTCCTCGGGGCAGGGATGGAAATACTCACTTGTACTCAGATACACTCATTTGCTATTCTCTCAGCTCAGAAGCCTGCAATCAAAAAACAGGTTATGGAGGAGTTTTACTTTATAATTTTATCTGAAAGTGTGTCGAACAAAGTAAGGAACGCACACGTATACCAAAATCGTGGGAGAGCTATGAATGCGACTCTTCACGGAGGGAGCATAGTTTGCATTCACAGTGTGGAGAGTCATCTTCATTGCTCTGTTACGGCTTCAATATTTGTTTGCGACGCTTACTCTATTTTGCGATCTTTTGGATAAAACTGCAAGGTAAATCCTCCTAACGCTGTTTTCTTGTTGGCAAGCTTCTGAGCTGAGACAATAGCAAGTGAGTGTATCTGAGTACAAGTGAGTGTTTTCATCCCTGACGCAGGGAGCTTCATCTTAGATAATTTTTGGGGTTCTTCCAGAAAATCACTCTGGGATTCCTAAACGGTCCCTCCAGGAACTCCTTCCAGAATACCTTCAGAGATTCCTTCTGGGACTTCAAAGGGTTTCTTCCAAGATTTGTCCAGGAGTTCAGCGAATTATCCTAGATTTTCCTAATAGGTTCTTTTGGAATATCTTCAAATGTTTTCTTTTTACTTCCAGGTGGTATTGCTGGAAATTGCAGCAATTTTTCCTGGGATTGCTTCCGGGATTCCATTAGGAATTCTCTCGGAGCTTGCTTCAGGAAGCGCCCGGGAATCGCTTCCTAAATTCCATCAGGCATACCTTCTAGGAAGTCCATGCGAAATTCCTCCCTACAACAACTTCTTTTAGTATTTCTTCTTCCTGGATAAGTAACCACTTCTGGAAATGCTTCGAAAATTCCTTCCGGGATTCCTACGATAATTTCACCGGGAACTTCTCCCGGGATTCCTCCTAGAACCTTTTCCAGGATTCCTACAGAACAATTTCCAGGATTCTTCTTAGAACTTCTCTCGTGAGTTCTTCTGGATTTTTTTCACAAACTGTATCCGGAATTTCTCTAGGAACTCTTTCTCAGATTCACTTGAAACTTTCTTCTGGTTTTCTCCAAGAATTCGGTTTGGAATTCATGTAGATCCATCTGGAATTACTCTTGAAGTTCATTATGCAATTCTTTCAGGTACTTTTAATTCTCCAGGCTATTAGGAAGTATTTTAAGAGATTCCTTCTGCAGTTTTTGCTTATGGAATTCCTCATAAAGTTCTAGATTGAGCTTAAATAAGGGCGAAAGTAACATGCTCGATTTCTCTTCATCGACCCTCTCTTCTTCAAATTAAAGCAACAAAATGCAAGTAAGGTTGCAATTTTTGGCCATAAAACGCTAGGTTGGGATGCAAACTTGCGTCCAAACGTAAAAAACTTCAATCAAACTTGCATCTTGTTACTTTAATTAGCAGAGGAGAGAGTCGATAAATAGAAATCGATCATGTTACTTTCGCCCTAATTTAAACTCAATCAACTGTTGATTTCCTTGAGGGAATACTCCAAGGAATTCCCCAGCAAGTTCCTTCTGGTTTTCATCCAGTTCCTACCGGGATTACACTTTTCCAGAAATACCTTCTGGAGGTAAAAAAAAACATTCTGAAGACATTCCAAAACAAACTATTAGGATAATCTCGGATGGAATTCCATGAGAAATTCCGGAAGAACTACCTGTATGTCCCGAAAATAATCTCAAAAGGAATCCTGGAAGGATCCCAGAGAGACCTTCTGAAGGAACCTCAAAAAGAATCTCATCAAGAACTCCCTGGAGGAGAAATCCCAGATGGAATTCCTGTAGAATCCCAGAGGGACCACCAGGACGGGTGACACCGTGCCGTCATCAAGTCAACACACTTTACCACGCACGCGAACCCCAAATTATGAATTAAATCTGAATGAAAATCTGACGAAATTTTTCTGAGTCCGAATCGTATACACTGAAGTTTTTTTACGCGGTACCGCGTGAAAAAAAACCCGCGTTATTTCAAAGAACGTCGTAAAAAAACCGCGTTATTTCAAAACCCGTCGTAAAAAAAAATAGTCAGGATGACATCCAACGTAACTTGATTTTTTTTGACTTTTTTTACGACGTTTTTTTTTGAAATAACGCGGTTTTTCACGATGGTTTTTGAAATAACGCGGTTTTTTACGACTTTTTTTTTAAATAACGTGGTTTTTACGCGGTTTTTTTTTACGCGGTACCATTACCGTCGTAAAAAAAAACTTCAGTGTACGTCGAAACTTGACTAAATTTTCCATAGCAACCACTGCATGTAGTGCCCTATAGAAGTGATGGAGTTGACAGTAGGATAAAGCGCATTTAGTTCACCACTGGACCTCACTGGACTATCGCACGAGTTTTCAAGAGTGCGAAAACGTAAATAAAAGTGCGCGATTGCAACAAATCAACACGGTGTGTTCAGAGCACTTATTCAGCGTAAATCAAAGAAACAGTGCGCCGAAGACATCAACTGAATTTGATGCAATCGCGCACTTTTTTTAAGGTTATGAATACTGAGTGCGCAGTCCAGTGGTGAACTAAATGCGCAATATTCAATATAAGTTTGACTTTCTAATAAACTGCATCTAGCGCAGAAAAGTACCAAACTCTTTTATTCCGGAAGTATAGAGGTAATCACGTTCAAATGTATGCGTGCCTTTTTTGTAGATGTAGTTGTGAAACTGCGAGGAAAATATTTGCACTCTTGCCCCGGACGTTAGTTTTATCATTATTTACCCGTTTTACCCAATTCGATTGGGTAATATTGGCATATGCAATCTGAATAGCCTTTCAATCGGCGTTCACTGTTGTGTGAGGAAAAACTTGCGCTAGTGTTCGTGTGTTGAAATGTCACTTATCTCTATACCAGGATATATCAGTAAGTAGTGTAATGTGGAACTTTTTTGTTTTCTGGGTCACCCTAATGTACGTGCGTGGTGCAACCGAGATAGGAACAGAAATGTCAATACATTCGAGCAGGCGAGCACGACGGCAAGGACAGCTTCCGGCGGTCTGACGCATAGCCATATAAGTGCAAGTCTCATTTAATCTGCAGCTCTTTTTTCGGAACCGACCGGCTGCGTGATTCCTGCGCTGCGCAGCGCAACTGCCAGGGCACGCAAAGAAGAAGCAGATTCACGCGCCCGGTTAGTTAAACAACGACTGAGTGACGACGGCGGTCATTCGGTGCAAATATGGCTAAATTATCTGCTCTCCCCTGCAGGTCAACTTTTCAGTCAGAGTGACTTGGAGCGATCGTATTGAATAATGGCTTCATTGAGAACTGGATTTATCGGTGTATACTTCTGCTACCTTTAAAGGATGTTCATTCCAGTTTATGACGTGCTGTGCGAAAAGATAATATTTGCGGATTCCATCGTCGCCTTGTGCATATCGCAGTAAGCCGAAAGTGCTATCAGCAAGCGCTACTTTGCATTAAGATATCAATTCATTTCGCCGCCTTCTTTGATATTCACTCCGATCCTAATCTCCATGTAACCACTAATGAGGAGCAATATTTCATTCGAAAATAACCGTTCCAACCAACGTTCGGGTTCGGCATGTGTTTTATTGCAATGCAATTCATTAAAGCTTCATTAAAAGGGACGTAAAACTAATTAAATCAGTGTTTGTTCGCTTAAAAGACCACCGCGCAGTACAAAAAGATGAATGTGCTATATTAATGCCTCGAAAAGGCCTGTTCAACCCAGCCCAGCCACACTTGGACGTTTCTTTCGTTTTTTCGTCCGAAGTGCAGCCGCTCAAGTTTCAAGCCCCCATGGAACGTCTAGTTTAGTTCATGCTTAAATAAATATTTATTCTTCGCCCGTTTCAGTTGCAAATGGAACCGTAGCCAGCGTTCAGTTCAATTTTCCGCCCACCATTTTCAAGCCTTCTCAGATGGAGCGGCGAACTTTCGTTCGCCATCGCACGTCATCGATCAACTGACGTGTGAAACGAAATATCCTAGTAGGTACCTAGAAAAACCTAGACGAGAAGCAATAAAACTTTTAAACAGACAGTAGTGGAATTAATGGAACTGATTTCGGATGGCTGCGTCTGCGTGTTAAAAAAAAACCTATCGCTATTACATGCTGTATGTACTACAATTGAAAAAGGATAAGATATACAACTAAGGCTTAAGTTTATTCACATTTGAAAAAATAAACTGCACAGTGTAATATTACTTTGCACATAATCAGGTGTCAGCCTAGTCATTCTATCCTAGTACTCTTTTGCACGGAGGAGGACATCAACGCGTTGCCAGGCAACAAGCCTTGCGCCTACTAGAAGAAAAAACAAATGACGGTACACGGTAGCAGCCAAAGAGCGTGGTATACCCCCTTTCAAGGTCGCTAGTTCAACCTGTGCACTCTGTTCACAGATGTTGCCGAGATGTTGCTTGCTCGCCCGTCGCAATGCGTGTTTTTGCACCACGGGAAAGATAAGATATTCCCGGCAGAAATCACGCAGCCATTCGTGGAATTTGCTCGTAAGCCAAAACGAAAAAAAAAGTCGGTAAATCACCAGCTGTTATCTGCTTGCCTTCCAGCCAGCCTGCTTCGTGACAAAAAGATTCCCTTGCGGTTTCCAGTTTTCCCCGCGCCGTTTATCAGCCGCTGTAGCCAGCCAACCAGCCCGGTAATTAGCCAAGGCACCCATTGAGAAAAAAAGAAATGATCATGAAATGATAATGAAAATAAACACACGTGAGCGAGAATCCAACCGGATCGCCATTTTTGCAGTGAAACCTGCGCGCGAACGCGATTTTCAGCAAGGTAAACCGCACTTTCTTTAGGGCGGTAGCCATGGCAGCCTCGCCGCTTCTAGCGCATAGCCTACTACCTACCTACACCTATATCTACGAGTAGAAGACGGTGATCATTGCCAGTAGTAATTTTCTCTCGATCGTTGGTTGCTTTTGCTTTCGCGGATAAAAGCTGGCACGAAATTGAGCTGTTGGTGGTTGAAAGGAGCCCAAATCGAGCATGACTAACTCAAAATTTGTTCTAGATCGGTGCCGGAGGCTGAGGTGTGGTGTGAATAATATTCTGCTTAGCTTTTAGGATATCGGCAATTTCCGTTTTTACGCCAATTAATTATCAACATCTATTCTTCACATGCGGCCCAGAGTGTCTGTCTGTCTGTCTGTCTGTCTGTCTGTCTGTCTGTCTGTCTGTCTGTCTGTCTGTCTGTCTGTCTGTCTGTCTGTCTGTCTGTCTGTCTGTCTGTCTGTCTGTCTGTCTGTCTGTCTGTCTGTCTGTCTGTCTGTCTGTCTGTCTGTCTGTCTGTCTGTCTGTCTGTCTGTCTGTCTGTCTGTCTGTCTGTCTGTCTGTCTGTCTGTCTGTCTGTCTGTCTGTCTGTCTGTCTGTCTGTCTGTCTGTCTGTCTGTCTGTCTGTCTGTCTGTCTGTCTGTCTGTCTGTCTGTCTGTCTGTCTGTCTGTCTGTCTGTCTGTCTGTCTGTCTGTCTGTCTGTCTGTCTGTCTGTCTGTCTGTCTGTCTGTCTGTCTGTCTGTCTGTCTGTCTGTCTGTCTGTCTGTCTGTCTGTCTGTCTGTCTGTCTGTCTGTCTGTCTGTCTGTCTGTCTGTCTGTCTGTCTGTCTGTCTGTCTGTCTGTCTGTCTGTCTGTCTGTCTGTCTGTCTGTCTGTCTGTCTGTCTGTCTGTCTGTCTGTCTGTCTGTCTGTCTGTCTGTCTGTCTGTCTGTCTGTCTGTCTGTCTGTCTGTCTGTCTGTCTGTCTGTCTGTCTGTCTGTCTGTCTGTCTGTCTGTCTGTCTGTCTGTCTGTCTGTCTGTCTGTCTGTCTGTCTGTCTGTCTGTCTGTCTGTCTGTCTGTCTGTCTGTCTGTCTGTCTGTCTGTCTGTCTGTCTGTCTGTCTGTCTGTCTGTCTGTCTGTCTGTCTGTCTGTCTGTCTGTCTGTCTGTCTGTCTGTCTGTCTGTCTGTCTGTCTGTCTGTCTGTCTGTCTGTCTGTCTGTCTGTCTGTCTGTCTGTCTGTCTGTCTGTCTGTCTGTCTGTCTGTCTGTCTGTCTGTCTGTCTGTCTGTCTGTCTGTCTGTCTGTCTGTCTGTCTGTCTGTCTGTCTGTCTGTCTGTCTGTCTGTCTGTCTGTCTGTCTGTCTGTCTGTCTGTCTGTCTGTCTGTCTGTCTGTCTGTCTGTCTGTCTGTCTGTCTGTCTGTCTGTCTGTCTGTCTGTCTGTCTGTCTGTCTGTCTGTCTGTCTGTCTGTCTGTCTGTCTGTCTGTCTGTCTGTCTGTCTGTCTGTCTGTCTGTCTGTCTGTCTGTCTGTCTGTCTGTCTGTCTGTCTGTCTGTCTGTCTGTCTGTCTGTCTGTCTGTCTGTCTGTCTGTCTGTCTGTCTGTCTGTCTGTCTGTCTGTCTGTCTGTCTGTCTGTCTGTCTGTCTGTCTGTCTGTCTGTCTGTCTGTCTGTCTGTCTGTCTGTCTGTCTGTCTGTCTGTCTGTCTGTCTGTCTGTCTGTCTGTCTGTCTGTCTGTCTGTCTGTCTGTCTGTCTGTCTGTCTGTCTGTCTGTCTGTCTGTCTGTCTGTCTGTCTGTCTGTCTGTCTGTCTGTCTGTCTGTCTGTCTGTCTGTCTGTCTGTCTGTCTGTCTGTCTGTCTGTCTGTCTGTCTGTCTGTCTGTCTGTCTGTCTGTCTGTCTGTCTGTCTGTCTGTCTGTCTGTCTGTCTGTCTGTCTGTCTGTCTGTCTGTCTGTCTGTCTGTCTGTCTGTCTGTCTGTCTGTCTGTCTGTCTGTCTGTCTGTCTGTCTGTCTGTCTGTCTGTCTGTCTGTCTGTCTGTCTGTCTGTCTGTCTGTCTGTCTGTCTGTCTGTCTGTCTGTCTGTCTGTCTGTCTGTCTGTCTGTCTGTCTGTCTGTCTGTCTGTCTGTCTGTCTGTCTGTCTGTCTGTCTGTCTGTCTGTCTGTCTGTCTGTCTGTCTGTCTGTCTGTCTGTCTGTCTGTCTGTCTGTCTGTCTGTCTGTCTGTCTGTCTGTCTGTCTGTCTGTCATCAAATATTTTAGGCAACTATGTTGGTTTTAAAACTCGATGTCTCCCAGTTTTGAAAAGTAAAATACTCTTAATACAAGCGTTTCCTTGCCAACCCGTCTACGAAATTGAAACGCCATAGGAGGCAACGAACTCCCCGCGTCCCAACCTGCTCGCGTCACCACCATGATTCGTGTTTCATTCCTCATTTTTCGCTCTGTGGGTTACCAGCATTTTGGAGAATTATCCAATTGCCCCTGGCAACCTGCTTACCTATCTGGCCGGCTTGCTGCGATTTTCGCAACACATCGATCATCGGCTGAGTAATGCCCGAAATTGGCAAAAACCACATGGTTGCGTTTGTTGCGCCATACAACACCACTGACTGTAACGGTATCTATCTCTACCTCGTCGAGCACTGAGCAGAGTGATAGTTTTTCACGGACTGGCCACTACCGGCTGAGTGGTGTCTTTCCTAGTTTAGAGCCGAGAAGAGCTGCAATCCACCACCAGCTGGAGCAGAAGTGCTTGTGTTTAATTCTCATATGTAGCTCAACGAAAGCACGCGTGTCTTCTTTTTCGACTCATGCACAGACGCCGGCATGAATGGACCTAAACGCTTAGGTTACTAACCTAATTTGCATATCGTATCCGACCACAGACCAGACACCAAATGGGAACGTCGAGAACTCCGCGCCGTCCTTGTGTCGGTTTCGATGTTTTCCCACTTATTTTACTGCCACGCGTATCGCTCACCCAATACGGAGCGTCAATATTGAAGTGGCGTATACCTACTCCTACGCCCCGTGACTGAAAGTTCAATATTATACAAAATGGACAGCACGACAAGGCTACTTGGATCCCACTTGGTAATAAAATATGGTGACAGTTGTCACGTTCTGATCAAAGCAAAGCAATTTAACTTCAATTTTATGAAACTGAGACAACGGTCGCTTAAATCGTTTGTGAATTATGTAACGATGAAGTAAAGAAAATGATTCTCTTTTCCATTTGTTTCTATCATTTAATTGCGAATTTATAGAGCCTTTTCGAATTGCCATGATTCATTCGTTCTGTCTTCCCACTTCCGGAGTTGCTTCGTAGATACCGAATGGCTGCCGTGGCGAGTACTGCGTGGACATGCCCAAATATAGCTTAAATCCAAAACTCTACAGTCAGTCGCTCGAGCTCAACGACTGACTGCGGCTGTGTTTCACCCTTGAACTCCCAACGTTGATGCTATGAACCACAGCAAGCGCATTCTTCTTCCTCGTTTCAGCAAAGGACTACTGCCACCAACACAACCACTACTGAAATTAGGAATCTTGAAGTTACAGAGAAGTAGGCGTTGGTTCGGTTGGTTTGTCAGATCGGCAAGTGAAATGCACCCTGTGGGAAGCTTTGAGTGCCGGCCGAATAGGCACAAGAAGAGAAGAAAATTCAGCCAAGCAACGGACTCCCTAACTACCGGCTTTCGCGTTCGCGTGTATGCTTGTAGATGTATGTGCACTTGACATTGAAGCGGATTGAGAACGAAGAAAACCGGCAGTTTTGTCTATCGTCGAGCGGCGGCGACGAACGTTGTTGGTTGGTAGTCGTTGGCTCAAGTGCGACGATCCACATGCAAGCGGATTATACGATAAAAACATACACCAGTACAAACGGCCCAGGGAAAACGGGAACCGTGAAGCAAGTGCGGGTCCACACCAACCGACCGGCAGAGAATGCAGTTGTTGCTGCTTTCAAAGCCCAAGTGCTTTGCAGCAACTGCCAGGGCATGGGCGCGGCAGAGGTGTCTACACGCGAGAGAAGAATTATTACAGCGCGACCGCACATGTGGCCAATTATGCCGGTGTACTGCCGCAGAGCCATCCCTAATTGTACCGGGGCATTATATGATTTGTTTAAAGAATTTGGCAAAGAGTGAGTCATGCTCATGGTATCTATTGATACCCAAGTAAGTCACGTTCTTTATCAGACAGGACAAAAGGCTGACTGATAAAACATTTCATTCGTCTCGGCCTACTATGCGATAACGTTAATCAAGATCGCTGTAGCGAAGTCCAATCATTGTGCAAATATTCAAAACGATCGAAAACTTGCGAAACGACACGTTCTGTGTAGAGAGGCAAACAATGCAAATATTTCTAATTGGTAACGTGATATTTGCTCCGCGAACTGCAAAGTGTGAAAACAACAACGTGCTACCTCAATTAATTGCTGCACCGTAGGTATTGAATTTCACATTAGACGACAAATTGAGCTCGTGCAGGCGCTCATCTTCAAGATTTCATAATGGTGTCTAGTCTGGTCGAGGAGGTAATATGAAGTAAAAAAGCCAACATTCTGAATCTAGAATGTTAATCAGCTTCTCACAATTTCGGTCATAACCTTCTTTTTTCTTCTTTACTTCTCTTTTTTCTTATTTTTTTTTATTGGTTAAACGTTCCATCTGAGACTTGGTATACTTCTCAGCTTGGGTTCTATGAGCGTATCCACAGATTACACTCTTAGACCGCCCAGAACCATGAAATTTACAAATAAGAAGAAAAAACTCTTGAATCTCCGTGGAACACGCCTGACATATCTGGAACGCCACGGAAACCCCCCCCCCCCCCCCCCCGTAATTCCACCTCTGAAATGCCCCAGAACTCCCGTGAAGCCCCTTAAAATCCCTGGAACGCCCCTGAAACACACTATAGTGTATATACAACGCCACTGAAACCCCTGGAACACCCCTTAGATACTATAAAAACATCTGCAGCGCCTCTGAAACTCCTTGAAAACCTCTGGAACGCTCTTGAAATCCCCTGGAACATCCATGAATGGCTTCTGAAATCCCTTGGATCACTTCTGTAACACTCCTGAAACCTTCTGAAGCCCCAAACCCTGCACCAAGTATTCCCAACCCTGCCAGTGAGCCCAAGTACACGAATTCTTCAACCGCCTCGATTTCATCACCGTCGATATGAATTCGGGGTGGCGGGCGCGGTGATTCCTCCCTGGAGCCCTTTGCCATCATATACTTTGTCTTCGACACATTAATGACTAATCCGATTCGCCTGGCTTCACTCTTTAGTCGGATGTACGTTTCCGCCATCGTCTCAAATTTACGAGCAATAATATCAATATCATCGGCGAAACCAAGCAGCTGAACGGACCTCATGAAAATCGTCCCACTCGTGTTTATCCCCGCTCTTCTTATTACACCCTCCAAAGCAATGTTGAACAGCAAGTACGAAAGACCATCACCTTGCCGTAACCCTCTGCGAGATTCGAAGGGGCTCGAGAGTGTCCCTGATACTCGAACTACGCACATCATCGTCGATCCATCGTCGCCTTGATCAACCGTATCAGTTTATCCGGGAATCCGTATTCGTGCATAATCTTCCATAGCTGTTCTCGATCGATTGTATCATACGCCGATTTGAAATCGATGAACAAGTGATGTGTGGGCACGTTGTATTCGCGGCATTTCTGGAACCCCTGGAATGTTAATAAACCAACCTACTCAAATATCCCTGAAACTACTTGAAAAAATCCAAAACACTCCTGAAATCCATCCTCTGGAACACCCTTGGAACCCATGAAACACCCCTGGACCGCTTATGAAATCCCCTAGAACTTATTTGTTACACTCCTGAAACTTCCTGGAACGCTCCTGAAACTCCTTGAAAACCCCTGGAATTCTTTTGAACCCCCTGGAACACTCTTGAAGCCCCTTGCAACATCCCTGAAACCCCTTAAAAATTCCTGGTACGATCCTTAAACCGCTGGAATCACCCCTGAAACCCTTTGAAACCCTCTGAGGCCATCTGGAATACCGCTGAAACTGGAAGGACCCTGAAATCGAAACACAATCTGGCAGTCATGATAACAGTTTAGGTAATAATAGTACATATTCATACTCGTTTAAATTTTGCGAGAATTACTAAAGTTCGATTTTCTAAAATGTTCAACATTTGGGTAGCGTTGGTGAATTCCCATTAGAACATGTTCATATCCGATCAGTAATGGAAACCGGGCTACATCCTTGCTGAATACCCGCATTAACCGCTGTGAGCCCCTTCAGGAGCTATTCAATCCTGACATGCTTCATATAATCCCAACTTTGCCTTAATCTTGAATACAGCCGGAACAATATAAGAATAAACGTTTCACAGCCATCCGAGATTCTAAAACTTCCTCTTTTTCTTATTCTTCTTATTGGTATAATATCCCCAACTGGGACAAAGCCTGCATCTCAGCTTAGTGCTCTATGCGCACTTCCATAGTTATGAACTGAGAGCTTTCTCTGCCAATGACCATTATGCGTGTGTATGTCGTGTGGCAGACACGAAGATACTCTATGTCCACGGAAGTCAGGGAAATTTCCATTACGAAAAATGTTTGGTTTGATCAGGAATCGAACCCATTGCCCTAAGCAAGGTCAGGCTGGGCCCTGGGAATCGCCTCTAAATTTATAAACAAAAGGATATTGCCCAAGCTAATAAAGCACGGCCGGCTGAGTTGGGCTGATTACGCAGCAAGGATGCCGAAAGAACGACATTCAAATAAAATATTTAGTAGAAAACTATGCAGTGACCGGCGCCTTCGTGGCAGCCACGTACAAGATGGCTTTTTGTAGTTGAAGAGAACACTCAGCGTCCAGGAGGACTGGAAGCGGTTGACCAAGGACGAAGTGCAGTGGAGAAGAAAGCTTTATATGACGCAGATACAACGAAGCCAATTTTAGCCCACCAAGTATCCAAGTATCAGGAGAACTTCCGGTGATTTGAAGGTGCTGTCAGTCAAGTTTACTATTCCACAGAGTTTCATACTGTTCTCTAACTCAGTTGATAAAAGCGCCATTCTGTCAAATTCTGAGTCACCGGTTGAAATCCCACGACAACGCATTTTCAAGTTTCAAGCAGATTTCAGGGAATTTCAGAAGTTTAATTAGTATTCCAGGAGCACAGGTTTGAACTTCTGGAAACTTCAATGGAGTTTTAGATTTTTGAGATGGTTTCAGGAGATTTATGGGAGTTTTAAGAGAGTTTCAAGAAGCTTAAAAGAAGTTTCAAGGAGCTTAACGAGATTCTATGGACAGTCTCAGGGGCATTTCAGGGTATTTTGTTTGGAGACGTAAACGTAAGACATAATGCTTGCTAGACTTAAAGAACGATAAGTTAAATTTGTCATTCTTTTCATTTGAAAGATATTCTTTCGAATTTGTCGTTTTAATTCCTCGCTCAGAACGAGTTTTTCTCTTCTTTCATTGTTATGGTAGGTTAGACTTTTATAACAAAAATTCTTTCTTTAATTCATTAACCTTTTAGTGAAAAAAACATGAACAAGCATTAGTATTAAGCAAGTCGTACAAATTCGTAGGTGGTACAGTCACAGACCGCTGTTAAAAGAATTGCCTCCTTCCTATCCGTTACCAAAGTACAAAGATTTGGGGCTTATATCTGACTCTAAGACAATATTTATGCAATCCTTTAACGGCTGAGAGCTGTCCTGGCCAAGTCCTTGCGAAGATTGGTTGGATACCTATGAAAAGTATGCAGAGACTTCTACGTCCTCTCAGGCCTAGGTGTCATGAAAATTTGGGTATTGTTAGTGGAAAGGATAATTCCAAAGGATACGTTTGGTCAACGTTTAGGCACCACAAGCATGTACAGGAACAGACTCATCAAATTATACAAATTCCAGTACTCTCGATACGAAATTGTTGACTTCTGTCCCGGACATCCTGCAGCAATATCATCAAAAACGACAGGCGAATTGTGGCGCCCGGAATTGAATACGACAAACTCTTATAACAATCACGAATTATCCGCAGATTAATTCACAAGCACTTATCGAGGCAAAATTTACAACACCAACCGTTTCTCAATTCGGTCGGCCATAATCAAAACAACGCGGAGAAAATAAAACGTGTGACAGTTTCAAAAACGCGTCCGATTACGCGCACAGCCTTCTACGATCCTTTTTGTGAAAAAAAAACACTGTTACCGATAGCAACGAGGTCATGATGATGACCATGAAACGGTCATAGGTGGCCATGCGTTTGAGACAAAAAAAATCTGTCATTAGGTACTTCAGAAACTTTCAAGCGAAGCAAAAGCAATTAAATCAAAAATCCAAACCTCCAAACCTGAAAAACTCAAACCTACTGTCCCGAAATTCATCCTCCCAAGTCACGACTTCCGAACTGAACCTGCCCCTGAAATCCGCAATCTGGTTGTTGGCATCCGGTACACGCAAAAAAAAAATCCGTTCCGATATACGTGAACTCCCAGTCACGGCAACGGGAACAAACGAGAACTATGCATAGCAACGATAACAACAATAAGAAATGTACACCGTGAACTAGATTTCACGTTTTCTAGAACGCCCATACTGACAGCTGGAACTAGTTCCAGTTCACGGTGTATATTTGCGTGTTCTCATATTTGCGTTTGTTTGTTCACGTTTATCAGAACGGTTTTCTGAGCGTGTACGGTCCGTCTCCCGAAAAGAAGTCCCCGATCGCTGGCATCTGATACGATCCGCCTCCCGGAAGGAAGTCCCTGGTTGCCGATACCTGATACGGTCTCCCGGCAGGTACGTCCCGAGATCCGACCGAACCCTGAAGTGTCCCCTGTTGCTGACATTTGGTCCCTCTCTCCGGCAGGTACGTCCCGAGATCCGACCGAACCCTGAAGTACCCCCTGTTGCTGACAAACAGAAATCAATCAAAAATTATATGTAAATAAAATCATTCGATGTTCTATGTACTGAAATAGACAGAGCTACACGTGAACATGCCATTATTATGTGAGAACGTCGGCCTAGTTGTTAATGATAACGCGTGGGTGGGTTACACACTGCACACTATAGAGGCTTGCAGCAAAAACCTAACCTCATAGAATTCTCATACGATTTGTAAACACTGGTCTCAATTTTTTTTAAGGCAAGGACTTCGTTATGGAGCGACTTTGAAGAAAAGAAAGAGAAGGAGATAATGATGACGTCACTGTGCATTAGGGTGGCCCACACTTATATGAAAAACAAAAAAATCGAAAAATGTCAAGTCTTCCTCCTAAATCAGTTGTTTTGGACTCCTAAAAGCTACGTTCAAAATTTGAGCAATATCGGTTGAGCCTAAGGGGGCGTTCAAAACACTTGAAGGAAAGTTGCCGTCATTTCAGGAAGTTTCAAGAGGTTTCAGGGGGTCACAGGAGGTTTGATAGGCAGATTAGACAGATCAATGGTGATTTTAAGGAGTATAAATCATCACGGACTGCAAAATGCTGAGTCGACAACCTGGAAATAGTTGCCGGGGCCCGTGGCGTAGTTGGTCACACGTTCGCTTCATATGCGGATGGTCATGGGTTTGATTCCCAGCCCCGGCACTTGCAATTTTTCGTCAGTTGCTCTTCACCGAGAGCGGTTGACACTGACCCTCTTCTGAGCCACATGGCTCAAACGGACCCGGATACCTGGACATCGGCGAACTGCTACTCATAATGGACACCCAATCGGACTGGAAAGGAACAACGGCCACCTATCATCCTTGTGCTCATCATTCTACCATGTATAGAACAGACAGTGAAAGCAGCAGAAAGGCAACCAGTTCGATAAAGTATAATAGAATACATCTAGGCACTGTACAATCTGTAGGTACAGCTGTCAATTGAAATCGCTCGCGTAGTGCCCTAGTGGACAATAGAGCTGTAAATTAGGTTAAGTGAATAAGAATAAAAAAAACCTGGAAATAGCGTCCAACATATGTAGCTCTGGTTCTCACAAGTTCCTATTCCATGCCTTCACGTCACACGTTCGTTATCAACGATACTGATCTGCGGTTCAGGGTAGCAAGAACAGAAGAGAAACTAATCCGCTGCAGCAAGAAGCGACAGCACGAATAGAGTGTAATTTCTGTAACGCATACAGCTTGGATAGGAACAATATGCCGATGTTTTATGCAACTGCCAGTGGCGTGTGGTACAAGATTGCGCCTAAGCCCGCTATGTGTAATGGTAGTAAGCACTTTGCTAAAATTCAAAACAATAATGGTGACAGCTAGGTGTAATGAGCACTTCGAAGATTTGTTTAATTGTAGTTGTAGGCCAACTACAAACTACTACTTACTGAAGACAGCAGCATTGAATTTAAATGATTTTCAAAATGACACACAGCTTTTCTACTTAGTTAGATCAGTTAAAATTTTGAATAATTACAGTTATTTTTTTGTGATTTCATACTGGTAACGAAGGTCACTATCAAGAGGAGTGGTGTGGAATTAAAATTAAAATGCTCATTCCAAGGTCAAGTAGTTTTGTTCAAGTCACGATATTTTGAAATACATGCCTACTTAGTCCAGACACTGATAATGGCACAAGGTTACTGTACTCCAGTGGACTGAACTGCACCACTCCCATCTCTTCCATATCAGTAAGGCAACCATGCTTATGACTTTGGCTTCATCGCCTACTGTTAAACCAACTGAATGTGTACATACCATACACGATAGGTATACGCACGTAGATATGCTTCCTACGTTATAGAAGCTCGACACCGTGAGTCTCTATTTGGTAACTTGCCCCCGGCTTGTGTGTGACGCTCGGTATAGCTACGACGATACTCGAAGATGTAGATCGCCAAATATGAGCATGAAACTACTGCTGCAATCCATGCTATTGACTGTGCTGGAGCACTCTTTCGGTTGGGTAGTTTTTATCAGACGAAAAGGCATCCGAATTGAAGCAAGATAAGAGGAAAGGAAACGTGGATGGAGCTGCCACATCCAGCAGCAGAGCCCGGCAGAGGAGCCAGGTTGTGTGCGCGCGCTTAGACATCGAGCCGAGCGACGACGCGAAAAACGAAAACCACGAATAACAGAGAGTTGGAAAAACTCGGGAATGGGAACATCGTTCGGTATTTGAACTGTTATGTGTCTGATTTTAATATAATCTCGAGGTAGTCTTTTTTCTTGTATTTCTTTCTCTTCGCTCTAATGCTAGGTAGGGTAGGTACTCAACGCCGCTGATTGATTTTATTTATCAATTCAGCAGGTGGATCACTAATCGACATAAATCTGTGCGGTCCTAAATTTGGCTAACGGTGCGTTGGATTTTCACAAGTGAATGATGCTAACGAAGCGTTTTGTATCGGGCAGTTGGTGGATTGCTGATCGATGCAATTGAACAATCTAGGTGTATAGATAAACAGGTCATGATTGAGCTATTTTCGAAGTTATTGCCAAAATGAGCGGAAATGTAAAAGTTGCCAACTGAATGAGATAATTACGAGACATTTCCTCTATCTTAGAAATTGTTCCTTTCTAGCATAAGATGTGCATTTAAATCCATTATACAATTACGAACAGTTCTGCATTATAAGGTATAAGGGAATTGTTCATGAGACTTTGCAAGAGAACAATTTTACAAAATTAGGTCGTGTACTTTTCATACTTCTTTTACATGACGTTTCTACTGGGACAAAGGTTTAATCTCAAGTTAGTGGTCTACAGGCAATGGCACAGTCGTTAACTGTAAACTTTTTGTCTGTTTTTTTTTTTTTTTTGATTTGAGTAACGTGTGTATTAAGGTGGTTCAAAATATTGTTTTTGCTTCACACCGCTTATTCGATTCCTTACCAGATGCTATGCCTTCTCTCAAAATTTGAGCTGAATTGGTTGCAAACTGAGAGTGCACAAGCCCTTTAAAGTTTGTATGGGAATTACTATGGGAAAAAGACGTTTTTCATTCAATTGGCCGTAGCATTTCCCAAAGTGCCCTAACACTCTTGTTAGGTTGACCTTTGGCTCATAGGCTACCGTCAAATGGGGTAACTTGCAACACTTTTCTACTTTGAAGCAATATGTATCATTGAAATTCTAAACGTTTGAACCATCCTGTAAAGCATTGTGTACACTAATTACCCAATGCAGCAATTGATTTATCAAAATATGTTGTCACCTAATCAGGAGGTGCGAAATACATGCTTGTTGCAAGTTTCCCCATCTGTAGGGTAACTTGCAACACAGGACATGAAGTTAAGTTAGCTATCATTAAACAGCACGAACGTTCTAGTGCTTAGTCGTATTGTAAATTTGCATGAAAAATGCATTGTTAAGATGTACAAAGTCATTAATTTGAGTACTCAGCTGAAATAATTTAGTCCATCTAGGTTCAGAATTGATGTTGGTGATTGTTTTAAAGCGCCCATAACTAAATTAAACTTTTAACAAGATGTAACACGAATGAAACTCCATTATATGGTATTTCCTAACAATGTTTGAAAATCACGTTAAAAAATGCAAAAAATGAGTTGTCATTTGAAAATGAACTCGTTTCGGTTATTTCTGTCAAAAATATCGTGAAATGAAGATAAACAATAGAAGGTTTTGTCAAATTTAACTGTTGCAAGTTACCCCATAGTGGTTGACGAATATAATAATGATTTTTTACATTACTTAGTCGATAAGTTTATTAAATTTTTATCGTTTAGCTAAACTTACTATTAGGTACCCTAACTGCAACCAAGGTTATCAGACTTATCGCACTTGCCATAGGGGAGAGGTGAAACACGATTTTCATGCTTGTTTTTATGGCATAAAATGAGCAAACCGTTTTAACAGTGTAGCTAAACAATAAACAAAGAAACAAAACTAATTTTTCCACTAAATCGATCTTTGGTATACATAATCTTTATAACCGAAATAGAAGGGCATACTCGTTTTCATTATTATTAGAAAATACTTCACATTAAGTGTATGTCATCGTGTTGCAAGTTACACCGCAGTTGCAAGTAACCCCGTTTGACGGTACTTCATCAGCTAAGACTTTGCCGAAGATCACATTCATATCGGACGCTTTATTAATTAGTTATCGCTTTTTATCCAACTGGAGAAACTTTAACAGTGATCATTCAGCTTCCCAGCAGGCAACATTGTTGCACATGGCGCCACAGATAGCACACAGAAATCATGGCTACTATGTTTCCAGGCAAATTGCAGTGATGCTCATCGAATAGTGTAACCATCATGATCAAAGATTATCATTCTGGATAAAAAACGATAACTAATTAATGAAGCGTCCGATTTGAATGTGGTCTTCGGCAAAATTGTAACTGATAGAGTAGCCTAGGAGTACCAAGGGTCAACTAACACGCTATGGTACTTGGGGTAATTCTACGGTCAATTGAATGATAAACGTCGTTTTCCCATAGTAATTCCCATACAAACTTTGAAGGGCTTGTGCACTCTCAATTTTCAACCTATTTAGCTCAATGTTTGGGAGAAGGCTCAGAATCTGGTTACGAATCTAATAAGCGGTGTGGAGCAAAAACGATTTTTTGAACCACGCTAGTGTGTATGTTTAAGAACTTTTTTATATTTTCACCAGCATCGGGCAGTTTTCATTTGTGTTTTTTCTCGGTATTCATCGTGAAATTCCTGCTGGGCATTCCTCAGGAAAATGCTTCTGACAATTTATTCATAAGCTCCCTCCAGAAATCTTGCTGGTTATTCCTACAGAAATTGTATGATGATCCCTCCACGAATGCCTTCAGATTGCCATAGGAAATTCTGCTGGAAATCTTTCAGAAGCTTTAGCTCGGGATTTCTCAGCATCCATTCAGGAGTTCGAATTCGATCAATGAATTTCTCCAGGAACTCTCGCAGGATTCCCACTAGAAACTCCAAGGAGATTCCCAGAAGATACTCAAAAAGGGTCCCCTCCTCAAAGAGTCCAAGTATGAACCATGGATGAAAAATTGTGAAAATTGCTGTTTAGCATCTATCTATATAAATAAAAATGAAATGGTGTTTGTATGTCACGAATAGGCTCGGAAACGGGTCAACGGATCTACACCATTCTTTCAATGTTTCTTTCGTGCAGGGCTTCGACGTGTTCGTACGAAAAAATAATTAGGGAAATCGACCCGGAACACACCGAAAACGATAAAGTTTGAAATTCCGTTTTACGGGGCATTTTTCTACAGAGCTGCATGTCAAAAAACACAGTAGGCAGGCAGAACGACGTTTGCCGCGGTACAGCTAGTATAAAATACAGAACAAACCTACTCATGAACAACAGGGGTCGAAAAATATTCGTAAGTTAGCGAAGGCGGCACGCTCTCGTCTGTGAATCGCGAAGCAGCTCTGAGGTTTTGATGAAAAATGCATTTTCTGGACTGGATGTTCAGCCTTTTCAGGAATAATGAAGTACAAAACACTACCCAAGTAACCAGCAAGCATTTAAAATAGCATTCCTTCAGCATTATAGTAGTCTTTACGGCAACGCTTTTAATGCAAATTAGCCGTATATACGCCTTAAGTGCTGCTCCACAGCAGGCTTTGGCGAAATAACGGGCTGTCTTGGTGCTAGCCCTTCAGGAACGTCGTTTCAAGATGTCAAAGAAGCGTAACGCCCAATTTAACACCTCGTCGTCGAGCAAAACAAAACAAAAATAGATTTACGCCTGTTTCCTCTTGCTCCCTCAGCGTTCCCGCTTCCTCCTTCAGCGTTCCCCCGCTTCCTCGACCATGCAACACTCCGGCTTTTTTGCTTGTTTTAGTAGTAATTGGGATTTGAATTTGTGATCCCCAGATAACAAATTAAAGTTGTGCTGCTGCTTCACGCTGCAAGATATGCTACAGCTGTTGCGATGGTGTGCGATGATTTTATCCCCAATATAAAGAATGATTAGAATGCGGCATCAATTCCAAACCCCAAAACAAATTGTTTTCTGATATATTCCCTTTGCATAAGTAGTTTCCTTCCATATTCGTTCTATATCTTTTTCCCTCTTTCGATTTATAACTTAAGATCCACCCAATGATCCACATATTCGGTGCACTTCCGATTTAAGAAGGAACGGCAATTTTTTGGATGGCCCAACCCAAACCAGCTACAGCAATGTTTTCTCTGGTGATTTCTGATAAGAAAGAGAAAAACGAATAAGCAACTCAGATGTCCAAATTTATCAACAAGGTCTGTAAACCATGTAAAAGAGACGGCATGAGCTGTCAAATGCATAACATATCTCCCATACTCTTTGCTCGTAGCACTGATGCAGCATTTAAAAAGCATTTTCGATGCTTCCGAGTGAAAACATCTCAGGCAGTCCTAATGCTAATTTAAAGCCGAAAGCTTTCGAGCGGCACAACTAATGCTAATTCAAGGCAGCTATGCATTCGAACTGCTTATGTAGGGTTGCAAGCAATACAAATGCTGAAAACGGTATGTTGTACGGCTTATTCAAATGCTTAGTGGTTACCTGGATAGTTTAAGGCAAAACTGAATCCATTTCCTCATTTTTTGTTTTATGATTTTTTAAAAAATAACGAAGCAATATTTTCAAATTCGGTTTTCGTGCACATGTAGAGTATGGGTCAGGGTATCTCCTGATTTTTTTTCGTGGTGGAAAATGTTTTTCGTTTTTGCAGAAACCATTTTGAACAAGATTTTACAAAAAAAATGGTTTGTGAAAAAATGGAAAACATTTTCCACATCAAAAAAAAAAATCAGAAGATACCCTGACCCATACTCATGTGCACGAAACCCGATTTTGAAAATACTGCTTCGTTATTTAATAAAAAATCAAAAGCCAAAAAAAATGAGGTAATGTTTCCAGTTTCGCCTTAAGTACAAAAGTACAAAACCACATTAAAATGCACTTCCTACACCTTCACTAGTTCTCATAAACAAAAACTCATGAGCGAGATTGTTTCGTTTTGCTTCGTACTCACGAAGCAGGCGGGAGCTAATAAACTCACACACTCGGAACCGTGCGTAAACCTTGTGTTGATTTATCACTCACGAGTTGCACGATGAGAACATTTCCATCTATGGTAGGAACTCCAGGAAGATTCTCAGAAGGAACTCTTTTCGAAAACTCAATAGGAAATTCTAGGGAAACTCCAAAAACGACTCTGGGAAGAATCCAGAAACATTTTTGGGCGAATCCCAGAAGAAACCTCTTGAGTATTGCCTAAAGAACTTGTGGATGCATACCTAAAGATTATCAACAAGAATTCCATGAGACAGGAGGGCCCATATATCGGGAACGGTATATGCTCGGGTATTTAGCAAGCCCAGACTAAGGCTGGCGGGATCGATTCTCGATCGAGCAGAATCCCTGTGAAAAGTTAGTCCGGATTGTTATAATGAACTTCTAGCGGATTTTCTGGACAAATTGGAATAGCAGCTATTTTGGCTAGGGTCTCCTAACTGTCTAGTGGAAAAGGCTTTGGATCGTCTCCACTGTAGCATCCTATTCAACAGCATATATTGCTGTGTGCGATCAGGATGCAAACGGTGCCCAAATGCGCTCCAAACGCGGTAACACAGTGTTACCAAAGGCAACTTAGCAAACACAGTCAAAACCACCGCCAACCTAGGATTCAAAGCCTGGAACCTCCATCTAATAAGTCGAGACTGCCTAAATATATTTTATCCTTAAATGGATTTATTAAATATCTAAACGGATTTTCAGAAGTTTCAGGACGTTTTAGGAGGTTTTGTTGGAGGCTAGTCCACCATGGCCACGAAGGCCATAGCTAGGCTATCCCCATCGAATAAAAAGAATGCAAGACACCTTCCATCAAACTAGACGACTGCCGACTGATGCCTCAACCAGCAACCGCTACTCTTTTTATTCCATTCAGGTATATACAATTTAACAATCTTCTTCCATAATAATATGCCTCTGCCATCTCTCCAACAATTGTACCTACCAACAATACTGCCGCCGTGCACGTACCTGAAGGTTCTGCGCTACCCGAGCGATCGACGCTACCTAACTTCCAACACTCCTCCTTAGCGTCGCAACCTTCGAAACACGATCACCTCCTCCTGACTCGAACCTCCTCCTCACTCCAACGCTTGGCAAGTGGCCCAACTCCGACGCTTGCACCAGCCCTACACCAGCTCCGAGCTCCAACCAGGTCCATCTCCGAGCTCCACCTTCATGTTGTCTTCTGGATCACTCCTCCTGCCGCCAACCTCTTCGTCCAGATGCGACCACCGAGCTGCATCCGATCCAACTCACAACAATCCTCGAGCTCCGTCCGGTGGCCAGCCAGCAGTCATCCAGTTGACCCGTATCGCCAACATACCCATGAATCCTGTCATCCGTTGTAGCCAATCCATCCACCCAAGGATCCCGTTCTGCGACTCCGCGGCTTATGCGGCCGATCCTTCTCCCGGTCGATACGTGCTGTGGAACACGCTCCTGGGCCCATAACCTTTTGGAGATAACATTCGTTCGTGATCGTCACACTGTAAGCAAGTGTTTTACCTTTGCTCCGGTCCGGAAAGCTTCGCTACTCGCCCCGCTGTTTTGTGTTCCACTGTGAGTGATATCTCCAATAGGTTTCAGATGGTTTTTGGGGGCTCCACAGGATCTCACATAGATTTCAGAGGAGGTTCAAGATGTGATTCAAGATCACAAGAAGAAGGAGGTTTCAAAGCGGTTTTAAGAGGCTTCTCAAGCTCTCATGTCAACTTCATGGGGGTTTCAGGGGAGTTTCAGGGCATTTCAATAGGTTTCAGATGGGTTTTAGTGGGCTTTACAGGCTTCCATATGAGATTCGGGAAGGTTTATGTGCGTTTCAAGACGTTTCAGGGCGTTTCAGAAGATTTTGGAGGGGTTATAGGTGGCTTCACAGGCCCTCAGATAAATTTCACGGGGATTTCAGCGAGTTGCAGACGCGATTCAATGCGTTTCAGGTCGATTCAAGAGTTTTCAGAGGGGTCTTAGAGGCCTAATAGGCGATTTCGGGGAGTTTCAGAATGTTTAAGGGTATTTCAGAAGGTTTCAGAAAGGATTTAGTAGGCTTCACAGGCTCTTAGGTGAGTTTTTTGGGGCATCAGAGGGTTTCAAGGGCGTTTCAATGCGTTTCAGAGGATTTCAGGGGAGTTTCATAGGGCTCCACAGGCTCTTAGGTGAGCTTCATGGGATTTAAGGTAGTTTCAGAGGCGTTTCGTGGCGTCTCAGGTCGTTTTGGGCGTCAAGGGTTTTTTTCAATTTTCCACCAAATGAACTCAAATTTTGAGCGAAGAATCATAGAAACTTATGGTTATGAATCGAATAAGCGTTGTGGAGCAAAAAACGATTTTTTAATTACCTTAAGGACAGACTTGTTAGAATCCCAAAATGGCCGCCACAATGGCCGACTTTGGCACCTACTCACGATTTCGAGGGCACATATCTCTTCGTAAACAAAACCAGTGCACCTGAGCTTTTGATTTTAAGCTAATTACAAGTGAGCAAGAACAGAATAATGAAATACTTTGTGGTTTGAATCTTGCGTCTGAAGTTTCGATGCAATTGTGAAGCGGGATGTCATGACGTTTGTCCTTAATATGTATCATAAATCACTGAATGAGGAGGCTGCGGTATGATCTAGTCACCTCAGTCACCTCTGTCACACTCAGCTAGCAGAAGTAGGCGTGGTGGCGCCAACGCCTACTACTTAGTTTTCAAACGTTGAGCAGCAGACATATGGGTGAAAAATGGTGGCGTGGTCTGCAATGAAGTTTACTCACTCACCAGATATGCAGCAGGCTGTGATGCTTCCCGGAATGTGGAATTGGTTTGCACGTGCTAGTAGAAATGTATCATATGTGATTGAAGATAAACTTTGCGATGGAATCTAAATAGGCTATTTCGCTTGTGCTTTATAATGTTTTGCAAGGGTTTCACAATTCAATGGCATAGTTGTGAATTCCCCTACGATCAGCATGTTGCCTCATTAGGTCGTTTTCAGCGGTCGCGTTCTATTCCAAATTCTGACATTTGAATAGATCAGATCCAAATTTTACGTTTCCACCGGGGCGTTCCAAATTCCATTTTCGAACAGTTCTGGTCTATATAAAATAGAACTGTACTACGCCTTGTTCTATTTTGCGCAGGATTTGGAACGCAAATGAATCTGTTCCATTTTTTGACAGTTGTGTTTTGTTGTTGTTTTTCGTCAGCGTTGGCTCGGCCGTCGGTAGTTCCCGTGAAAATATTTCGCGATTTTCAATCATTTTGAAGAACACAGTGAAACTAATCCAAAAGAATCACGATTGTTGAGTGCGAAAAAATAAATATGTGGCCTCGGTTGTGGTGCTTCCGATTGTTGGATAGTGGTTGATATCCTGCAAAATTCCCTCCGCGCCGTCTCCATCACTGCAGCAGTCGAAAAAAAAATCCACTGAGGAGCTCGCTCAGGAATATTTGCTGTTTTCGTCGTCCGCTCAGGCTCCCCCGGTTCCGAACGACATGCGAATTTGCGGCTTCAATCATCGTGGACCGTGATAACTGGTACGTATTTTGATAGCTAGTGAAAAATGTCTGGATCTAGGTCCGGATATTCGCTGCGATGCTTCTGCTTGAGTTTCAGCGGAAGAGTTTGGTTTGACCCGAGTCATAGTACGTTTTTCTTTTTATCCGAAGGAACTCCCGACACAGAACCTCGGAATTCTACAATATATCCCGAACGAGTATTCAATACTATTCATTCATCCGGCGACTCTGGTGCGTATTAAATTTTCCGATTTGAGACCTGCCTTGGCAAAATCGTGCGGGAGGAGTTCGGAAGTGAAACCTGATACTGCCAAAAATCATTTCGTGATGGAAAACAACGGTATGTGGGATGACGGCAAATAAATTGATGCAAATTATAGATAATTGGAATTTTGAAAAATCCATGAATAATCACAGTTTGCACAAATGATACATGATATCATTATACTCAATTTTATTACAATAAAACTGAATCAACAACTCCTCGCCACAATACTTGATCCGTGGTTGCAGTCCTCCATCTATGGCCGCGTCCTACATTAGTCAGATCGTTTTGTACCTGTTCCACCCACCTTGCACGCTGCCCTCCAGGTCTTCTAGTACCATCCGGATTTCTTGCGCATACAAGGTTTGTTGTTCAGCATTCTCACAACATGCTCTACCCATCGTATCCTTCCAGCTTTTGCCACCTTCCGGATGCTATATTTGCCGTAGAGTGCGTGGTTTATTTTTCGCCGACACCCAACGCTCGAATATTTCGAGTGCTTGCATGTTCTCCTCGAGCATAGTCCAGTTCTCGTGCCCTTGAAGAACTGCCGATATTAGCAGTGTCTTGTAAATGGTGTATATTTGGTGTGGGAGGGGATTTCAATTTTTTTTTTATTCGTGGATTTTAACTTTTGGTTATTTTTCACGATGGTGAATATCTTTCGAATAAATATATTCTTCGCGGAATTACATATATAAACATATATAATACAACATATATTAACATATATATACAATCCAGGGAGAAACCTGGAAATAATCGGAGATATCATTTTGCAATTCTCAAAGGAATAGATTTCCTTCTTCCAGAAATATCTTCATGATTTCGAAAATTGAGAGAAGATTTCCTGCAAGCGTTTTGTCGCTTCATGAATTTAATTTGAAATTCCTTCCTATCCTTTAAACCTTGCTTCACACTACAGTTTGCTTATAATTTCATCGAGAATCCCTGCCGAGAATTCTTTTTCAGATATTTCTTAATGAATTCCTCCGGGAGTTTCTTTGAGAGTTCCTACGAAAATTAAATTCGTACTACTTCAAGAATTACTTCAAGTGTTATTCGTTAAAATCCTGGAGTTGCCCTAGAATTCATTCTGAAGTTATCTGGGTATTTTCACAGGAGTTCTTATGGTACTTATTTGAAGGATTCCTCCGTAATTATTTGATGAGTTTCCCCCTGAATCTCTTGAGAACTTCCTCCGGGAATTGCTTTAGGAGTTCCTCCGGGAATATTTTCAGCAGTTCCTCCAAAAACTTCCAATCACTTCTGAAGTTCATCTAAAAATTTCTGCGCAAGCTGGTTTAGGAATTCCTTCAAGAGTTCTTGCGATAGTTTTTCAGGAGATTATTCGAGAATTGCTTTAGGAGTTCCTCTGAAAATTCCTTAAGGAATTCTTCATTGTTTTCAGAAATTTCTATGAGAACTCTTTTAAGAGTTCCTCCTGGAATTCTTTGAGGATTTCCTCTAGGAATTGATTTGGTAGTTGCTTCGATAATTTCTTCATTGAGCGTATCCGGAAATTTTGTAGAAGTGTTTCTAGGAAAAACTTTAAAAGTGCCTCAGCAAACTTCTTTACCCAAGTAACCAAAAGTTCCGCTTCCCATGACAAAATGAACTTTCAAGTTCCGCGAAGTTCAGATAAAGTTCCAAACGGAACTTTCTGGCTGCTTAAGAGGCTAACGATGAGCCTTGCTGGAACTTCGGTCACAAGTTCCAGCAAGGTTATTTGTTAGCCTCTTAAGCAGCCAGAAAGTTCCATTCGGAACTTTATCTGAACTTCGCGGAACTTTAAAGCTGCTTAAGATGCTATGTCGGAACTTTGTCGGAACTTTCAAGTTCATAAAAGTTCAGTTCAGTAGCATTGTGTTTCAATGAGGATTAAATTATTTTTTTTACAGAAAACAACTGTTTAAGCGTACACGAATAAAAGACAAATATGAATTTATCAAATCAATGAATACTTGAGGCTTGAGCAAAAAAAAAAATGCCGCCCATCGGATTCGAACCGGCAATCGCTGCGTGAGAGCCCTACACTCTACCACAGTACTACAGCTGCGATTGAGTGGACAGCAGGTAAAGTCTGACTTGAATCGATTTTCTGTCGGCAGCTAGTTTTGCACATTTGTACAGTAGTGAAATAAGCTTGACTTTGTCAAGTGTCTTCAGCAGCGCAGCGGTAAGTCGGCAGGCTATCACACAGGAGAATCCAGTTCAAATCTACAAAGCAGCGACATATGGGAAAATATAATTATCAGTAGCAATTTCCAGACGTGAATCACAAACCCCCATCAACAGGGTGTGATTCTGAAAAACACATTTTTGTTTCTGCATGAATTTTGACAAAGTTCTGTCAGAAGCTGCTTAGAAGGCTATCCAGCGTGCTTATGTGAACTTTCAAGTTCCAAAATTACTTAAAAATGAAGCTGCTTAGAAGGCTAATGAGCGACCTCGAACAAGCTGCTTAGCTTATAAAGTACCCTTTTATCTGAACTTTTGGTTACTTGGGTAATAACTATTCCCCGAACTTCTTAAGGAATTGTTGTGACTATCATTGAGAAATTTCTCCGGGAAACTCATCAGGAGTTTTCCAATGGACCCTGACTTTAGGGGGATTTCAGGGATTTCTTTAGTAGTTTCATGGAGTTTCTCATGAAAATCTTCAGGAGTTTACCTGGGAACGCATTCCTACGGTAAATTTTTCAAAAGCTCCTTGCTCGAGGTGTTGCGATAGGTTTAGGAATACAACATGCAGCTTCAGAGAATCCTTTCAAAATTTATTCAAGAACTGTTATTATGGAGGAATTCCTCAGGGATTCCTCCAAAAATTCCACAGGGATTCCTCAGGGAATTTCTCAGAGATTCCTCGAGTGATTCCTCCAGGAATTTTTCAGAGATTCCTCCATGAATTCCTCTGGGATTCCTTTAGGAATTCCTCTCAAATTCCTCAGGAATTCCTTCAAAAATTCTTCAGGGATTCCTCCAGGAATTCCACAGGGATTTCTCCAGCAATTCCTCTAGGAATTCCTTAGAAATTCCTCCAGGAATTCTTCTGGGATTCCTCCAGGAATTCTACAGGGATTCCTCCAGAAATTTCTCAGGGATTCCTCCAGAAATTCCACAAAGATTCTTCCGGGAATTCCTCAGGGATTCCTCCGGGAATTCCTCAGGGATTCCTCCGAGAATTCCTCAGGGACTCCTCCGGGAATTACTCAGGGATTCCTCCGGGAATTCCTCAGGGATTACTCCAGGAATTCCTCAGGGATTCCCCCGGGAATTTCTCAGGAATTCCTCCGGGAATTCCTCAGGGATTCCTCCGGGATTTCCTCTAGGATTCCTCCAGGAATTCCTCAGGGATTCCTCCAGGAATTCGTCAGGGATTGCTCCAGGAATTCGTCAGGGATTCCTCCGGGAATTCGTCAGGGATTCCTCCAGGAATTCGTCAGGGATTCCTCCGGGAATTCCTCAGGGATTCCTCCAGGAATTCCTCAGGGATTCCTCCAGGAATTCGTCAGGGATTCCTCCGGGAATTCCTCGGGGATTCCTCCAGGAATTCTTCAGGGATTCCCCCGGGAATTTCTCAGGAATTCCTCCAGGAATTCCTCAGGGATTCCTCCAGGAATTCGTCAGGGATTGCTCCAGGAATTCCTCAGGGATTCCTCCAGGAATTCGTCAAGGATTCCTCAAGAATTCCTCCTCCAGGAATTCCTCAAGGATTCCTCAAGAAATTTCTCAGGGATTCCTCAAGGAATTTCTCAGGAATTACTCCAGGAATGACTCCAGGAATTCCTCAGGGATTCCTCCGGGAATTCGTCAGGGATTCCTCCGGGAATTCCTCAGGGATTCCTCCGGGAATTCCTCAGGGACTCCTCCGGGAATTCATCAGGGATTCCTCCGGGAGTTCCTCAGGGATTCCTCCGGGAATTCCTCAGGGATTCCTCCGGGAATTCCTCAGGGATTCCTCCGGGAATTCCTCAGGGATTCCTCCGGGAATTCCTCAGGGATTCCTCCGGGAATTCCTCAGGGATTCCTCCGGGAATTCCTCAGGGATTCCTCCGGGAATTCCTCAGGGATTCCTCCGGGAATTCCTCAGGGATTCCTCCGGGAATTCCTCAGGGATTCCTCCGGGAATTCCTCAGGGATTCCTCCGGGAATTCCTCAGGGATTCCTCCGGGAATTCCTCAGGGATTCCTCCGGGAATTCCTCAGGGATTCCTCCGGGAATTCCTCAGGGATTCCTCCGGGAATTCCTCAGGGATTCCTCCGGGAATTCCTCAGGGATTCCTCCGGGAATTCCTCAGGGATTCCTCCGGGAATTCCTCAGGGATTCCTCCGGGAATTCCTCAGGGATTCCTCCGGGAATTCCTCAGGGATTCCTCCGGGAATTCCTCAGGGATTCCTCCGGGAATTCCTCAGGGATTCCTCCGGGAATTCCTCAGGGATTCCTCCGGGAATTCCTCAGGGATTCCTCCGGGAATTCCTCAGGGATTCCTCCGGGAATTCCTCAGGGATTCCTCCGGGAATTCCTCAGGGATTCCTCCGGGAATTCCTCAGGGATTCCTCCGGGAATTCCTCAGGGATTCCTCCGGGAATTCCTCAGGGATTCCTCCGGGAATTCCTCAGAGATTCCTCCAGGAATTCCTCAGGGATTCCTCCAGGAATTCCTCAGGGATTCCTCCAGGGATTCCTCCAGGAATTCGTCAGGGATTCCTCCAGAAATTCGTCAGGGATTCCTCCAGGAATTCGTCAGGGATTCCTCCAGGAATTCCTCATGGATTCCCCCAGGAATTCCTCAGGGATTCCTCCAGGAATTCGTCAGGGATTCCTCAAGAATTCCTCAGGTATTCCTCCATGAACTCCTCAGGGATTTCTCCAGGAATTCCTTCAAAAATTCTTCAGGGATTCCTCCAGGAATTTGTCAGTTATTCCTCCAGGAATTCGTCAGGGATTTTTCCAGGAATTCCTCAGGAATTCCTCCAGGAATTCCTCAGCAATTCCTCCAGGAATTCCTCAGGAATTCTTCCAGGAATTTCTCAGGGATTCCTCTAGGAATTCCACAGGCATTCCTCCAGGAATTTCTCAGGGATTCCTCGAGTGATTCCTCCAGGAATTTCTCAGAGATTCTTCCATGTATTCCTCTGGGATTCCTTTAGAAATTCCTCCAGCAATTCCTCAGGGATTCCTTCAAAAATTCTTCAGGGATTCCTCCAGGAATTCTCCTAAAATTCCTCCAGGAATTCCTCAGGGATTCCTCCAAGAATTTCTCTAGGAATTTCTTAGGGATTCCTCCAGGAATTCTTCTGGGATTCCTCCAGGAATTCCTCAGGGATTCCTCCAGGAATTTCTCAGGGATTCCTCCAGAAATTCCTCAGGGATTCCACCGGAAATTCCTCAGGGATTCCTCCCTGAATTCCTCAGGGACTCCGCCGGGAATTACTCAGGGATTTCTCCAAGAATTCTTCAGGGATTTCTCCATGAATTCTTCAGAGATTCCTCCGGGTATTCCACAGTGATTCCTCCAGGAATTCCTCAGCGATTACTCCAGGAATTCCACAGGGATTCCTCCTGGAATTCCACAGGGATTCAAGAATTCTTCAATGATTCTTCCAGGAATTCTTCAGAGATTCCTCCGGAAATTCCACAGTGATTCCTCTAGGAGCTCCTCAGAGATTCCTCCAGGAAATCCACAGGGATTCCTCCAGGAATTTCTCACGCATTTCTCCAGGAATTCCTTTTGAATTTCTCCAGAGATTCCTCCAGGAATACCTCAAAGAGATTCCTCCAGGAATTCCACAGGGATTCCTTCAGGAATTCCACAGGGACTCCTTCAAGAATTCTCAGAGATTCCTCCGGGAATTCCACAGTGATTCCTCCAGGAATTCCTCAGAGATTCCTCCAGGAATTCTACAGGGATTCCTGCAGGAATTCCTCAGGGATTCCTCCAGGAATTCCACAGGGATTTCTCCAGGAATTCCTTTTGAATTTCTCCAGAAATTCCTCAGTGATTTCTCCAGGAATTCCTCAGGTATTGCTCAGGAATTCCGCAGCGATTCCTTCTGGAATTCCGCAGGGATTCCTTCTGGAATTCCGCAGGGATTCCTTCTGGGATTCCTTCAGGAATTCCGCAGGGATTCCTTCAGGAATTCCGCAGGGATTCCTCCAGGAATACCGCAGGGATTCATTCAGGAATTCCGCAGGGATTCGTTCAGGAATTCCGCAGGGATTCGTTCAGGAATTCCGCAGGGATTCCTCCAGGAATTCCACAGGGATTCCTTCAGGAATACCGCAGGGATTCATTCAGGAATTCCGCAGGGATTCGTTCAGGAATTCCGCAGGGATTCGTTCAGGAATTCCGCAGGGATTCCTCCAGGAATACCGCAGGGATTCATTCAGGAATTCCGCAGGGATTCCTTCAGGAATTCCGCAGGGATTTCTTCAGGAATTCTGCAGGGATTCCTTCAGGAATTCCGCAGGGATTCCTTCAGGAATTCCGCAGGCATTCCTTCAGGAATTCCGCAAGGATTCCTTCAGGAATTCCTCAGGGTTTCCTCCAGGAGTTCCTCAGGGTTTCCTTCAGGGATTCCTTCAGAAATTCCTCAGGGATTCCTCCAGGAATTCGTCAGGGATTCCTCCAGAAATTCTTTAAGGATTCCTTCAGTAATTTCTCTGGGATTTCTCCAGCAATTCCTTTTTAAAGGAATTCATCCAAAAAATTATATACGCGTTTCATCAGGATTTTTTTTTAAACACAATTACACCGTCTTCGACCTGTAAAGGCTGCAATTACAGACTGAACAGTACAAACATTCGACAATGAACAACACATATTACACCCAGTGGCCCAGTGGAGAATTTTCCATTTGACAAAAAGTTTTCCCCGACTGGAGCAGATTTCTCCGGAAATTCCTCCAGGAATATCCAAACGGAAGTTTTCCAAGAATTCCTCCAGTGATTTCTCAAGGATTTTTTCAGGCATTCCACCAGGAATTCGTCCATTTTTCTTGGGATTCCTCCAGGAATATCTGAACGGACGTCCTCCAAGTATTTCTCCAGAGATTTTTTCAGGAAATCCTCCAAAGATTCTACCAGAAAATCCTTAAGAATTTCTCCAGAGATTCCTCCAAGAATTATTCAGAGATTTCTCCAGCAATTTCTCAGGGACTACAAAAGGAATTCCTCCTGGGATTGCTATAGGAATTACTCCAAAAATAATAATAAGAACTGTTCCAGGGATTCCTCCAGGAATGTACAAGAAGAAGCCCTCCAGGAAATCCAAGAGATTTCTCCAGAGTTTCCTCCAGCAATTCTTCCTGGATATCTCCAAGAGTTCCTCCAGATTTCTCTAGGAAAATCCATTTCTTCCTCAAGGAATTCCTTCAAAGATTTTTGGAAGAATTCCTGAAGGAATCCCTATAAACATATCTGAAAGAATTCCTATAGAAAACCCTGAAGAACTCCTGAAGGAATCACTGAGGAATGCCTGGAGGAATCCCTGTGGAATTCCTGGAGGAATCCCTGTGGAATTCCTGGAGGAATCCCTGTGGAATTCCTGGAGGAATCCCTGTAGAATTCCTGGATGAATCTCTGTGGAATTCCTGGAGGAATCTCTGTGGAATTCCTGGAGGAATCCCTGTGGAATTCCTGGAGGAATCCCTGTGGAATTCCTTGAGGAATCCCTGTGGAAATCCTGGAGGAATCCCTGTGGAATTCCTGGAGGAATCCCTGTGGAATTCCTGGAGGAATCCCTGTAGAATTCCTGGAGGAATCTCTGTGGAATTCCTGGAGGAATCCCTGTGGAATTCCTGGAGGAATCCCTGTGGCAATCCGTGTGGAATTCCTGGAGGAATCCCTGTGGAATTCCTGGAGGAATCCCTGTGGAATTCCTGGAGGAATCCCTGTGGAATTCCTGGAGGAATCCCTGTGGAATTCCTGGAGGAATCCCTGTGGAATTCCTGGAGGAATCCCTGTGGAATTCCTGGAGTAATCCCTGTGGAATTCCTGGAGGAATCCCTGTGGAATTCCTGGAGGAATCCCTGTGGAATTCCTGGAGGAATCCCTGTGGAATTCCTGGAGGAATCCCTGTGGAATTCCTGGAGGAATCCCTGTGGAATTCCTGGAGGAATCCCTGTGGAATTCCTGGAGGAATCCCTGTGGAATTCCTGGAGGAACCCCTGTGGAATTCCTGGAGGAATCCCTGTAGAATTCCTGGAGGAATCCCTGTGGAATTCCTTGAGGAATCCCTGTGGAATTCCTGGAGGAATTCCTGTGGAATTCCTGGAGGAATCCCTGTTGAATTCCTGGAGGAATCCCTGTGGAATTCCTGGAGGAATCCCTGTAGAATTCCTGGAGGAATCCCTGTGGAATTCCTGGAGGAATCCCTGTGGAATTCCTGGAGGAATCCCTGTGGAATTCCTGGAGGAATCCCTGTAGAATTCCTGGATGAATCTCTGTGGAATTCCTGGAGGAATCTCTGTGGAATTCCTGGAGGAATCCCTGTGGAATTCCTGGAGGAATCCCTGTGGAATTCCTTGAGGAATCCCTGTGGAAATCCTGGAGGAATCCCTGTGGAATTCCTGGAGGAATCCCTGTGGAATTCCTGGAGGAATCCCTGTAGAATTCCTGAAGGAATCTCTGTGGAATTCCTGGAGGAATCCCTGTAGAATTCCTGGAGGAATCTCTGTGGAACTCCTGGAGAAATTTAAAAGGAATTCCTGGAGAAATCTCTGTGGAATTTCTGGAGGAATCCCTGTGGATCTCCTGGAGGAATTCCTGGAGGAATCCCTGTGGAATTCCTGGAGGAATCCCTGTGGAATTCCTGGAGGAATCCCTGTGGAATTCCTGGAGGAATCCCTGTGGAATTCCTGGAGGAATCCCTGTGGAATTCCTGGAGGAATCCCTGTGGAATTCCTGGAGGAATCCCTGTGGAATTCCTGGAGGAATCCCTGGAGGAATTCCTGACGAATTCCTGAAGGAATCTGAGGAATTTCTGGAGGAATCTCTGAGAAATTTCTGGAGAAATTTAAAAGGAATTCCTGGAGAAATCCGTGAGGAATTCCTGCAGAAATCCCTGTAGAATTCATGGAGGAATCTCTGTGGAACTCCTGGAGGAATCTCTGTGGAATTCCAGGAGGATTCTCTGTGGAATTCCTGGAGGAATCTCTGTGGAATTCCTGGAGAAATCTCTGTGGAATTCCTGGAGGAATTCCTGTGGAATTCCTGGAGGAATCCCTGTGGAATTCCTGGAGGAATCCCTGAGGTATTCCTGGAGGAATTCCTGACGAATTCCTGGAGGAATCTCTGTGGATTTCCTGTAGGAATCCCTGTGGAATTCCTGGAGGAATCCCTGTGGAATTCCTGGAGGAATCCCTGGAGGAATTCCTGACGAATTCCTGAAGGAATCTCTGAGGAATTTCTGGAGAAATCTCTGAGAAATTTCTGGAGAAATTTAAAAGGAATTCCTGGAGAAATCCGTGAGGAATTTCTGGAGGAATCCCTGTGGAATTCCCGGAGGAATCTCTGAAGAGTTCCTGGAGGAATCATTGAAGAATTCTTGAAGGAATCCCTGTGGATTTTCAGGAGGAATCCCTGTGGAATTCCAGGAGGAATCCCTGTGGAATTCCTGGAGGAATCCCTGTAGAATTCCTGGAGGAATCTCTGTGGAATTCCAGGAGGATTCTCTGTGGAATTCCTGGAGGAATCCCTGTGGAATTCCTGGAGGAATCCCTGTGGAATTCCTGGAGGAATCCCTGTGGAATTCCTGGAGGAATCCCTGTGGAATTCCTGGAGGAATCCCTGTGGAATTCCTGGAGGAATCCCTGTGGACTTCCCGGAGGAATCCCTGTGGAATTCCTGGAGGAATCCCTGTGGAATTCCTGGAGGAATCCCTGTGGAATTCCTGGAGGAATCCCTGTGGAATTCCTGGAGGAATCCCTGAGGTACTCCTGGAGGAATTCCTGGAGGAATCTCTGAGGAGTTCCTGCAGGAATCTCTAAGGAATTTCTGGAGGAATCTCTGAAAAATTTCTGGAGAAATTCAAAAGGAATTCCTGGAGAAATCCGTGAGGAATTCCTAGAGGAATCCCTGTAGAATTCCTGGAGGAATCTCTGAGGAATTTCTAGAGGAATCACTGTAGAATTCCCGGAGGAATCTCTGAAGAATTTGCTGGAGAAATTGTTGGAGAAATTCCTTAAATGAATTCCCTTCGTAGTTCCTCCAAGGATCCTTTCTGAAATTAGTCTGGGAATTCCTTTGATCCTTTGGGATATTCTTCCGAAACACCATCAGCCGCTTCTCTAGAAATTCATCTCAAAGCTCCTTCGGGAATCCTTTCTTTCGCAGTTCTTTCAATTTTTTTTACCATAGTTTCAGTACGAATCAGTGGTGGTTCTATAGACGGTCTTCTTAGGGACTTGCGGAGGAATTCTTTGTGGAATTACCGGAGAAATCTCAGATCGAACTCTTTAAAAAATCCGTGGTGAAACTCCTGGAGGAATTCCTTTTGACGAAACCACGGTGACGCTCCTGAAGAAATTCTAGGTGTAACTCCTGGAGATATCGCAAATCCAGATGGTAGGTGAAACTCCAGTAAAAATCCTTGATGGAACTTCTGAAGAAATTCCTGCTTGTGCTCTTCCGAGATTTTCAAATAGGCCTCATGGAAGAATTCCCGGTGAGACTCCTGGGGCAATTCCAAGATGAACTCTTCGAGAAATCTCACGTTAACTGATGGAAGAAATCCAAGTGAAAGGTCGAATACCAATTTGATTTTTGGTAAAAATTCCAGATGGAAATACTAGAAAAATCTGGGATGAGACCCGTCAAAGAATATCAGTTTGAACTTCCGGAATAATCCTTGGTGGAACTCCTGGAGGGAGCTTTGATGTAACGTCCAGCTGGAACTCCGGTGGAATTTCATATCTCCGGGAATAAGCTTCACCTTGAACGATAACAATTTCTACTTTGAAAACAGTGGCAGGTTGACGTTTAATGCGCGATTTAGAATTTGAAACAAATGCCGGTGGAAGCGAGCGGAATTTGGTCTATTTTTGGCGTTCCAAATTTTTAGAACTGTTATAAATTTGGACCAAAAAAATGGACCACCGCTGAAAACGACCTTAGGGGCTTTCCAATTTTTGATAATATCAGCAAAAACAAAACTGCAACTGATTATCAATGACTGGTTGTTTATGGCCAACACAGCATTTGGCATGCATATCCTCTAGCAGTTACACCCATCGCTCAAAACATATTCGGCCATGCCGGCTATGTGTTTGGTAATCAACTTGATTACCAGCGGTAATCTTGATTCGCTTTGAAACAAAACGCACCACTTCGGCACAGAAAAAAGACGCTCCACAGGGAAAAATCTTCAATACTGCACTACCAAACCAATATTGTGCAATGCATTTTCTTTTCCCCGTGTCTTCGCCACAATGAGTTCCGACAGAAACACTCTTAGCGTGATATTGGCCACTTGCCAAAAGCAAAACCAACTTATCTAAGTTCCCAAATCTGTACGGTGTGTCTGAATAAGAGTGTTTGTGGCACGGTAGTTCATTGCTCCCTCATTCACTCTCGACTCTCGACTCGAACCAAAAGCCACCGTTGAGGAAGACCTCTGCGCCTTGCTTCTCCTGGGGATACATTGAAATTCCAAAGAAGCAGCTGAACCAAAAAAAAACTAAACTCAAAACTAATAAAGCTGAAACTATTCCCCATTCCACTCCCACACAATCGCACACACCCATGACCACCTTTTGGGATCTTCAACATCCATTTTCGTCTCTCGTAGGTACAACGTACCATACCTGACGGTAGCCACCGAATCTCAGTAGGCGCAAGAGAAACTTTCAATTCATGAAATTTAGATGCACCTTAGCAGCAGTAGCAGCAGCAGCAGTAGGCCGAGAAAATTAGAGCACAACGTTTTCACGACGATGTAAATACACACACGAACCACCATATTTTGATTAAAGACTGTGCGCTGCCAGGTTGGTATAGGCTCAGTAGGCTAAAAACCTGTGCGCGCGCACGTTTCCACAAAAGCACCCAAACGAAATATTAGGTTACAGGCGCACGATTGCATGCGGCAGCCTGTTGCTCTACGGCGGCGAGAAGAGATCCGATCTGGCCGGGCTGCCGCGCCGGTGGCTGCGGCAGCCTGCTGAGATCTAGGTATAGGCAACTTCACACCTAATTTGCGATAGCGTGTGCGCACGTTGCATTTGAGCTGCGCTGCGCGGCCCTCATTTTCGTGTGGCAGAGGAAAATCGAAAGGCGACGGGCCCGGGGGATGTTTACATTACCTATCGCGCTTGACTCCTGAACGGAGTGGATTTTGGAGCGGGAAAGTTCCGTTAATCGTTCGTTGGTTCATAAATTTGATTTGAAATTTCGTTTATCGCAATTTAAATTTTTAATCAGCTTGATGGCTTTCGTTGTTGGGTTAGGTGGAGATTTAATAAAATTGAAAGCACTGATAGAGACTGATAGTAATTGAAGTTATGTATAGCACTAAAGTTATAATACAATAGTAAAAAGTACAATTTTCAATTTCATTGAGAACAGTCAGCATGAATTGTGCAAATTCCACATTTAGCGATCAACTAATATCTCAACGGGTGAATTTTCAAGAAGCGAGAAAACTATTCTGTTCGCATTTTCCCTCCAGTTGGGACGTTAAATAAAGAAGAAGAAGACATCTGTCCCGGTTCTATTTGAGCGCTTGTTCCATTTCGTAGGGCCGTGAAATGTAATACTTAAGGTGAAACATCAAGGTGTCCAATTTCTATTTTGCATTCAAATTAGGCACAAGTCTGGCGAACGAAGCATTGAACGACGAATTTATTTATCCTGGCAGATCCCATTCCCCACAAATTTTGTTGATGGTAATAAGTATCTAGCATTCGGCTCTAGAGGCACGTTATCCTCTATTTGGGACATTTGTGCCATCGCCATAATAATAGCCTATTTCATCATCTACCTGAGGGAAAAGGAAGGAAATAAGGATTTGGATGGGGATAGGGACAGGTAGGGAAATAGGAAAAAATACTCTGGAAGGGGGTACTAACGCATAAGCGTACCACAATGGGTTCAAACAGCGCCCTGAAAAGGGCACTGTAATAACGCATAAAGCGTAAAGAAAGCCTATAGACCTTTACCACAGCGGGTTAAGAACAACAGAATAGCCTGAAGATTCAGGTTTCTGAAGTCAGTTTCACTTAATAAGTGTTTACCGAATACTCGGAAACGAAGTTGCGCAAAAACTGGATAGTTACATATCAAATGATACGAAGTTCCATAATCGGATTCACAGCTATCACATGCAAATGAATCAGCTTGCTGAATATTCACCATGTGATAGCTGAGTCGGCAGTGGCCAGTCAATGCTTTAACCAGAATGCTGCAATTCTGCTTTGACAGATTTGTAAGATACTTCGCCACCCTTGGAGATGGCTCAGTACAATGCAATTTGGTTTGACGACATGACTCCAAACTATTCCAGTATTGTTAGCCCAGGTGTGAATCTGAAGCTTCACCCAACACTTCGATATCGGAATAGCTGGCTCAGGGCAAATGAAGTCATGTGATGCTCCAGTGCGAGCTCACTCATCAGCCAATTCATTTCCAGCGTTGGAAGAATGGCCAGGTACCCATACAAGGTGAACAGTGTTTGCTGAATTCAGCTCCTCGATTTGAGTTCGACAAGCGATAACTAACTTTGACCTGGAGTTGGCCGAAGCAAGTGCTTTAATAGCAGCCTGGCTCTTTGAACAGAAGTATATTACTTTGCAAATTACGTGCTGCTGAAGTGCTGAATGCACTCCGCACATAAGAGCAAAGATTTCGGCCTGAAAAACGGTGCAATGTCTACCAATAAGTGAATAAGACTGATGCAGCCTTAGCTCACGAGAATAAACACCAGTGCCTGCTCGACCTTCGAGAAGGGAGCCATCAGTGTAACAAACGATTCCGTCTGAAATACTTCTTTCCAGATAACCAGATGTCCACTCTTCCCGGAAAGGGAATTTCGTGGAAAATGTCCTATATAAGATCACTTGGATCAATTGTAAGATCACTTGGAGCAAGGACAATTTTGTACCAATTCACCAAAAGTGGCAACAACGAGGTGTATGTTGAAGTGCGGTTCACAGGAGTTTCCTCTAGTAGACCGAGTACCCGTAACCGGTAAGTGCTTCTTGTTTGAGATGAATATGTAGTGGGGCAACGTCAAAGAGTACTTCGAGCGCTGCCGTGGGAGTTGAAGAGAACGCTCCAGAAATCGCCATTAAGCACAAAAGCGGTGGCTAGACTCTAATCCCTGATAGATGCAATGTCGAGAAGAGATATCGGTTTTTGAGCATTTGGTGAATCCAATTGGAAATCATTGGAGGTATACCATGACTCCGTGCGGCTTCCAATATGGCATCGAAAGGCACCCTCGATATCTAAGAAAACACCCAGACAAGATTGCTTTTGAGCGAATGCCTTCTCGATATCGTAAACAACCTTGTGTAAAAGAGTCACAGGGGACTCACCCGATTGGTAGGCATGTTGGTTCACATGAAGAGGCACGTTGGCCAGATGAACATCACGGATGTGATGATCCACAATGCGTTCTAAGCATTTCAGAAGAAAAGAGGTCAACCTGATTCGTCTAAAACTCTTTGCTTCTGCACGACCCACTTTCGGAATAAACTTTACAGTAATATCCCGCCAGGATTTGGGAATATATGTACCCTGTAGAAACTGCAAACAAGTAGTTTTTTCAAAACATGTTTGAAATACTCAAATCCCTTCTGAAGCAAAATAGGATATATCCCATCTGCCCCAGAAGATTTGAAGGAGCAAAGCTATTAAGAACCCCGTTACCCCGTTTGTTGAGATCCACCACGTGCATTCAAAGATGTGAACGGCCGGGCCGTCCTGACAAGAAACAGTGGATGGAAGCCTTTACAGACAAACTGATGTCCCTGAAGTCCAATAAGATTTGACGTTTTGTGGAATGCCCGAATGACGTAACCGTGTTGAAATCAAAACGGACATTTCGTGAGGACGCAAACGGACTCTCTGGTCGTCATAAAGCCTTATTCGTTGCGAATGGTTACCTACAACAACCTGGACAGGATTACGAAGAAACTTATGCGGCGCCTGTTGCCAAATTGGTTAACATCCGCATCGTACTTGCTGTTGCTGTTCACAGAGGATTCTTCATCCATTAACTAGACGAGAAAACACAGGGACCCCAAGAAGGACGTCTACATGGCTGCTTCGGAGGTTGCGTTAAGTAAACCCAATCAAGTTTCAAATCAATATCAGTCGTTTGAGGATCCTAAGATTCCGTGCAGGATAAAGCGCAGTTTCGAGTTCGAAAGGAATCGCTCAAGAAACTTCTTGAGTGATTCCTGGCAGAAACTTTCTTCTGTGTTTGCCATTTGAACTGTCATTTCTTCGCAACTGCGTACTGCGATCGAAGAAAAAACGGTTTCTCGAGCGATTCAGGCAAGGAATTTCCCATGCATCAAGATAGGCTGAGAAATTCCTTTTGAACTGCAAACAGCCCTTAAGCCGATTAAAAGGGGGTGTTCGCGATTGCAGTAACCAGCATTTTATTATATCGAAGTAAGCCACAAAACACTGGTATAAGAAGGTCGGCTCCAGAGGCACGTTCTTCTCCATTTAGGAAAGAAGGAAGATCTATTAGTTTACTTTTTTAATCACTTAAACTTTATTCGTTAAATCATGAAATGATGGTAGTCATGACCTGGTAATGTTCTAGGTAACATTAAACGCTCTGGAGTTTTGTAATAGGATATAAAACAAAAGTATGCATGTCAGAACTAATTTCATTATATCCAAATACGTAAATCGTAGTACGAGACACTAACTCTACATCAATGGCGTTTCCTTAGGCCATCCAGATCGCTCTGGAGTTAAGGCCTTTATATTTACACTCGTAACAATACATCATCTACATTTCAAACTTACTTAGTCGCAGTATCAGGTATCAGTAGGTCGGCTCTAGAGGCACGTTCTCCTCCATTTGGGAAATTTGTGCCAGTATACTAGTGGTATTGGTAGTCGTAGAAGATCAGTTGAATTATATGTTACTTGCATATTCATCTAGGAGGTGTCCAGGATCGTCCAAACTATGCAGAAGTTGAGATATATGGTTTAAATTTGAAATGCGAAAAATCCGGCAGTGTTGGGGTGACAAAAAACATTCTTAAGGACAAGGTATTTGGAGTACATTGCTCAAAATTTCTAGAGCACCGTTTTTTAGAACCGTTGAACGGATTTGGATTAAAATGCATCACGCTGTTGACAACCACTGAACAATTAGCGTGATGCATTTTCATCCAAATCCGTTCAACGGTTCTAAAAAACGGTGCTCTAGAAATTTTGAGCTATGTACTCCAAATACCTTGTCCTTAAAGGTCCAACGTTTCGCTACCTCCCTGAGGATAACTGACCACATCAACAAGTGAAGACAAACACTGTCGAAAAGTGTGAGAGCGGCCGCGTTTATTGTTGGCTCACATCTCACTGTTCGATAGAATGTTAGACGTCTCAAGGATCTCAACATGGAGAACATACTGTGAACTGCAGCCTGTCTATATCGCTTCATCAGTAACTAACTACTGATGAAGCGCGGTAGGACTCTATTAGTCGACTATCCAAACAATAATTAACCAGATGAAATATTTATCTCAAATGGCCGGTTTTCTCGTGCAGAGTGTCTCTGAAGCAAGAGGAGTTCCTACGAGCTCAGGTTCCATACAAAATGGCATAACGCGAATGCTATCCCGACAAAGTACAAATCCTGTTTGAAAACTGCGAACAATCCGTCGCGAAATTGAACTCTATGTAATAGCCCACCAAACATTGTTGTTGTACAACAGATGAATAAACCGCTCTTAAGCTTGATTTTGAAAGTTTTGGCTGAATAAGCTGTTATTCAGCTGCCACACAAAAGTCGACCATAGTGCAGTGTAGTTACAGAACGCACAAAGCTGTGGAAAAATAATAGACGAGAACGGCTGTTTCGATGGAAGCAAAGATAGACAGTGTGCGAAACTGCATAAATTGTGGGTGAGCAGTGCAGTGTAATGTTGGACGTTCAACATTGCTCTTGAAGTTGTAATGCGACGTCGTAAAAACTGTAGCAAAGCTCATGTAACGCTAAAACAATTTTGGGACTCTGACTCAGTTGACGGAGTATCGAAAGCAGAAGAAGCTGATATATCCTAGGATATGTCTAACTTTTATCCACCCAATAACGATTTTTCTTCTGGCGCTTACGAGACTCTTGAGGTTATGATCAAACGCTTAACCAAGCCATTACTCATTCTCTACGCGGCGGCGCACCGGAAACGTGATTTACGACGACATTTCGCTGAGCACGCGTTTCCCATCGCCATCACAGTGGGGCCATTATAATATACGAATCGACCACAATCAATCATTCCTGCTCGGGGGGAAGTTTTGATCCATGTTTGTAAGGCCGGGAACATTCGTAAAAAAGCGTATGGACGACGGGCAACAGCCAGTTATAGTTTTGGTCAACCGGCGAGCCTTCACCAGCACCGATGGCCGAACCATATAAGGCCATCTTCATCTGTCGTTCCGTTTTCGGTTCAGCCGAGTACAAACAAACAAGAAGGTAAAATACGCTCACGCCTTGTTGGCCGAAAAAATTGGCATACCCACGAATACCCATGCCTATCCGCTCCGCTGAGATCTATCATTGACAGCTGCTGCGTACGCGCGTAGAGAGCCCATGCATGCAAAAGCAAAAGCAACCCACTCCGGTCAATGGGAAAATACCTTAAATAGCTGAGAGCGTGATCAACAACACACGCGGAAGCGCACAGCTCAGCCATCATAGCATTATATGGATTTGGGTCACTCTTGTGGCTGCTGCGCTCGTTTGCCTCCAATCTGCGCGCGATTGTTCGCTATACTGGTTCATTGACCGGTTGACGATGCGCGCGGCGGTTGGCTGGTGCCGGTGATGACGGAGGAGGTCGATCTCGATATGGGATGGATCGAGTTGGCCTTGACTTATGCAATCGGTAATTGACATACGTGCATCGCAGACGGACGGCTTGTAGGAAGACTCGATGCCCGGTAACTTGATCCCGAGCGAACAATTGAAAAGTGAAATGATCCTACACGGCCTACTCCGATTATCACACAAGTCGCAGCGCAGCGCAGCAATTGATGAGAGTTCAAGACCTTGGGCAGTCGTGTCGTTTGCTACTGACAACGACCACCGTACCGACCGGCCAGGCACAACGCAACGCAACCATAATTTACCTTTTATGAGCAAACTAGCCGCCGCGTACAACGATGTGATAGAGCGAACGCGCGCGCGATGACCATTTATGGTAGGGCTACGACGTGTTGGGCGCTTATGATGCGATACGGACGCGAGAGGAGATATCCCTTTTGGAGCGCGCATGGGTCTACACTTCACAGACAGAAAGGCGACTGAAACGATTCGCGAGACCTTCGATTGAGACTTCGACTTTTCAGACAACGCAGCGCCTGCACCCTGGGGTCGGTGGGCACGTAGCGAAGCGTTTTAGGATTTTTGGAATATTTCTGAAGGAAAAAAATCGTACACATTGACTATTAGCGTGGTTCAAAAAATCTTTTTTGCTCCACACCGCTTGTTCGATCCGTAACCAGATTCTATGCTTTCTCCCAAAATTTGAGCTAATTTGGTTGAAAATTGAGTGTGCACAAGCCCTTCAAAGTTTGTATGGAAATTGCTTTGGAAAAACGACGTTTTTCTTTCAATTGATCGTAACATTTCCCCAAGTGCCCTAGAGTGTAAGTTGACTCTTAAGTATCCTAGGCTGCTCTATCAGTTACAACTTTACCGAAAACCACATTCAAATCGGACGCTTCATTGATTAGTTATCAATTTTTATACAGAATGAAAATCTTTGATCGTGATGGTTTTGTTACTCTATTGAATGGGCATTAGCGTGGGACACAAAAAGACATTTTACTTCTGTACACTTTTTGAGTTCCATTTTGGCCCCATAACAACTGTGCAAAATTTCAGCTCGATCGGAGAAACTATATTTTAGCGCCAGCCATTTCAAGTTTTCATACGATTTACTATGGGGAAAATCACTTTTTCAAAGAAAAATCGCCACAGGTTGCCCCTTAACACCTAAAAATAAATCAAGGAATGATTTCTGTTCGAAATTTCACGAGGAATCAACTCTCAAAAGACCTCAAAGCGATCTAAGGCATGTGGAAAAAGTTATTGACTGAAATCCGAATGGCATGCAAACGCTGTTTACCATGTAAGGGGCCGTCCATATACCACGTGGACAGCTTGGAGGGGGGAGGGGGTTAGCGAAAAGTCCATGCTTGTCCACGGAGAGGGGGGTGGGGGTTCGTCAAATGTCCACGTGGACAACATTGACATAATTATAAATTGGGAAACAAGAATCTACAAACAAAACAAATTATGACGTTTTCTTCATCTTCATCGAGGAATATTCTGGAGATTTAAATTGGAGTGTTGACCATGCAAATGTTGGTTTTTCAGTCAGAAAATTTTCATTGAAGTATAGATGTGTATGGATTTTTCGAAGCTTCATATCAAATTTTTAAACTACTTCAAAGTGTCAAAATTCATGCAGGGATTTGCAGGCTCATCTCAAAAACTTTGTAGGTTTTGTAAAATTGTATAGGTTCCTTTAAAATTTAAGATGTTTCAAATGGATATTAAAGTTGAAACCTCAGTTATGCAATTAGATTGCTGTAAATCTAGATTTTTTTGTAAGAATCTAAGAAATATAATCTTATCTCAAGTAAAATCTAAGATATAAAATTACATCTCAACAAAACAATCAGACAATCACAGATTTAACAAACATTCTAAAAAACACCGTCTTCAACCAGAGGCTGTACAGACTAAACATTGAACAATCATTATGCGATGGATATTACTCGAAAAACACCTAATGAAGAATTTTCTGTTTGACGAAATTTTTTCACCAACTGGAGCAAGAATCGAACCCACACTTTCACAAACATTAAGCTGAATTAAAAACAATGTTAAATACTTGTAGGTACCTATTTTGTGCTATTTGTTTGTTTTATATGTGAAGTTATAGAATATTTGTATTTTATAAAGTTTTCAATTATATTTAAGACAATGTTTACGAAAAAAAAAAAAACGATTAAAAAAAACTTTTTCAAAATATTTTTTTCTATTTATTTTAGAATTATGAAAAAAACATATTTTTTGGGATGTCCACGTGGACATTGGGGGAGGGGGGTAGGGGTCAATGAAAAGTCCACGCTTGTCCACGGGGAGGGGGGAGGGGGTCACAAACCATAAATTTTCTGTCCACGTGGTATATGGATGGCCCCTAAGGAATAACAATAAACATTAAAATCTCGTCATTTTATCGATCGGGTGAGGCCTAATAAGTAATAACTTTGTCCACGAACGTTGCATCGGTTTGCTGTCTTCGGAGGTCTGATTCCTAGTGAAGTTTTCTACAGAAATCATTCGTCGATTTATTTTAAGTGACCTAGGGGTGACTCCTAGCGATTTTTCTTTGCAGAAGTAAAATTTCCCCATAGTAAATCGTATGGAAAACTAAGAATAGCGAGCACTAAAATATAGTTTTTCCGATCGATCTGAAATTTTGCACAGTTGATATTGGACCAAAGTGGAACTCAAAAAGTAGTCAAGTCAAGGGGAATAGTTGTGCTAAGAAATGCATGGTACCTCCTCCCTTTGCACCCTCCCCCCTTCTGCGGGGAGGCGAAAATACGTGGCTTTTTTTTGAATTTTTTATAAATTCTACATGTTTTGCTCAAATTTCATCGTTTTGCTAACCATCAATAGTTTTCACTGATCCTTGACATGCAATGTATTACTACCCATCATAGTCTGTTGAAGTTTTGATCCCAGAGCTATTCTAAGGCCTCCAATGTACTCCGAAGTTTGTGACACAAATCTAACATTCTCAACCAAATTTTATACACAATGAATGATTACAGAACATTGTCTACAATACTCAAAAAGCCTCAAAGCACCCCTAGAAAATTAATGGTACTTGAATTGGGTGATCTAGGTCATCCAAACTACTCTGGAAATCATTTTCTTAAGATCTATAACATCTACCATCGTTTGTGTTCATTCTGTTCAAGAAATTTAGTCACATTGATGTCCATTAGACCTCACAATGCTATGAGCAACTCGATATTGTGGTAGTTGGACATTTCATGAAAAGCAAAGGGCCTCCAATTCACTTTGAAGTTTGGCTCACGATATCTACATACTGTATCATGCTTTAGTTGTGAAAAATATTCGTGGACTGTAGTCTATAGTGCTGATGGAACCTCAGTGCACATCTATAATGCTTTTGGTACATTCATGGGATATTCCAGGCTTTCCAAACTATTCTGGAATTAGTAACTTCAAGGTCTACAGGCTCTACTCTTGTTTTTCTTTACTCTAACGGCATAGTTCTTTCACGATTGTGTCTGTTGCACCTTATTATATTAGGAGTAACTGTATTTGTTGCTATTTGGGTGTCCACTAGCATACAAATGGACTCAATGTATTTTGAAGTATGGGTCACAATATCTGTAAATCTTGGGATATTTTTATTGTAGCCAATGCTCGCGGAATATAATCTACGCTACTCTTAGAACCTCAGAGTGCAACTCTGATAACTCACTTGGTGATCTAGGTCATCCAAACTATTCTGGAACCAAGACCTTCAAGCTTTACACTCTTGATCTCTTTACTGTATTCTTCCACGATTACCTCTGTTGTATCTCATAACGTTTTGAGTATTTCTTTGTGTTGCTTGTGCATCCACTGACATGCAAATGATCTTTATGGTATTTGAAAGTGTCGGAAATTACCCAAGCAATCCTCTAGGCGTTCCTCGGAAATTCCTCCAGTAGTTCCTCAGAAATTCATCGTGATGCTCACCGAGAACATCTACGAGTTCCTAGGGGATGCCTCAGGACTTCCCGTGAAATTCTTCAGGAGTTTCCCAGCAGTTTCTCGAAAATTTATTCAGAAGCTATGCTGGAATTCCTTCAGGAGTTCCTCAGGAATGTAACAAGTGTCAGTGTAACGTCCAGTATTCATGAGATTTGTCGCGTATAGTATTCGTCGTATTTTGTATATATAAAAGAAAACGTTTGTAGTTAGGTTAAGTGTCACGTCCCGAAATCCCACGCACGCAGCCGTCACTACACTACCCCATGTAAGGACGACGGTAGTTCTGCTAGCCACCACCAGGCTGCACAGGACTGCACGAATGGGCGGCCATGGGGGTGGCGAAATGGGCGGCCATGGGAGGCGAACTGGGTGGCCATGATGAGGAGGAACTTCGGCACTTACGACGGGTCAATGGCCAAAGGTTCGGGGTCAACGAGCTTGAATCCAAAAGATCATTAGCCTGGTGATCTTCAGAGCGAATAGTCGAAGTTTTCAAGAGTTAATAGAAGGAAAAGTTATTTGGAGTAAAGTAAAAGTTGAAGATAGTTATCCATAGTTAAGGAACAGAAAAGGATACAGAGAGGAAAAAAGGAGTGTGAAGGAATACTGGATTTCCAGGTAAACTACTGCCCATAAACCCCGAACCTAGCCCATCCGTACAGTGCCTAACCCGCCATTGCGATTCTCCCATTGTGCTCACAGGACCTCGCGGTTTTTATTTTAAAACCAAACTTCGCGGTTTTGTTTGGAAGCAGTCACCGCCGCGTTGACCCTACGAGCTTACCAATAGTGTGTCCGCATCAACCCTGTACCCGAAACCACCAAGTGCGCAGACGAAACCAGGCTTTTTCCAGTGACTCTACGGATTACTGAAGCCTCGAGTCCGTCACCACACTCGAGGGGCGCACGGAACAGGAGGAAGGTCCGCGAGAGGCTGCAGCCAACGAAAGAGAGAGGAAAGGAGAAGAATTGGGTTCTTTAGGGGTATCCGGATTATTTCAGATTCGGATTCTCCGCCCGAAAATTAGTCGAAATCCAAAATTTCATATTTTTTGGAGTCCGGGAACTATTTTTAAAATGCGTTTAAAGTTTGTATGGGGAAATTTTTTTGTTCGGGATAAACTGTCACTTTATCGATTGAACTGTCATTCTATCCACAAAAATAAAAACTGTTTTGTTTATTAAACCATCAAAACAAAGGTATTGGAACGCAATAAAATCACGTTATACTCAGAAAAATGAGCTCTTTCGATTAGGATATAGAAAATAGCAATATTTTGTTCACTAAACAACCCAATTGCCCGCCTCCTGGCCCAGGAAGCAGAGAAGGAGCCAGTGGACAGGCGAAAGGAGCGGCAGCGAAGGCGTGCAGTGCGCGGGGCCCCAGAAGCAGTGAAGAAAAGTAGCGTGTATAAGGTAGGACTAGTCCTTAAGAACGTGGGAGGCGTCGTCCGGTGTTGAGGGCGGACGCCAGAAAGCTAGGAAGGGAGAAGCTAGGAGGAAGAGAGAAAGTAGGACGTCAGGAAGTGAATAAAAGTGTACACGAGACCGTCAATATAGGGAGTTTTGCTTTGCCGAATCTACAAGTGTTTTCATTTCGCGGAGTGTCACGAGCGTCTTGCCGACCCTGAGGCTTGAAGACGGGGGTCTCATCCTTGCTGGGAGTAACACGGCCCTTGCTAAGTTACAGGAATTACTTCAAAAACTTTTCGAAGAATCCTGCAGGAGTTCCTCGGGAATTCCTCCAGAAATTCCCCGAGGATTCCACGGGAGTCCTCCAAAGACTTCTACAGGCATTCCCTCAAGGAAACTTTCTAAAGAATTCCTCCAGAAATTTCTCCTGGGAATCCTCCAAGAATTTTTCCAGGGATTCCTCCAGGAAAATTCTTAGGAATTTCTCCAGGGAGAAATTCCTTCAAGAATTCCTTCAAGAATACTCCCAGGGATTCCTTCGCGAATTCCTCCATGGACTCATCAAGGAATTCAGTCAGGTATTCCTCCTGGAATTCCTCCTGAGCTCCTTCAAGAATTCATCAAAGATTTCCTTCAACAACTAATCCAGGGATTTCTTCAGGATTCAAGGTATTCTTCTAGAAATTCCTGGAGAAATTACTAGAGAGATTCTTGAAGGATTTCCTGAAGGAATTCTTGGAGGAATTCCCGGGGATATTCCAGTAGGCATTTCTGGAGGAATTTCAGAAGGTATTTATTGAAAAATCCTGGAGGTTTTCCTAGAGAAATTTATAAAGGAATCCCTGGCCAAATTCCAGGACAGATTCTTGGAGGAATTTTAACATAAATATTGGAGCAGGTCTTGGAGAAATTCTTATTAGAGTGCATGTTGGACTTCTTGAAGGAATTTCTGAAAAAAATCTTGAAGGAATTCTCGGTGGAATCCCTTGAGTTGTCCCGGGAGTATTTTATTGAGGAATTTTTGATTTTTTTTCGTGAAAAATCTAGGAGGTGTTCATAAAGGAATTTCTGGAGGAATTTTTAAATGAATTTTTGAAGGAATTTCTTGAAAAATCCTCTGGAATTCTGGTGAAATTCCTGAAGGGATTATCGGCAGATATCTTAAAGGGTTCTCTGGTAAAATTCTTGGGGAAGGTACAGAAGCAGTTTTTGGAATTCCTGGAGGGATTCTTGGAAGAATTCTAGACAGATGTCTTGGAAGAATTCCTGGATAAATTCTTGGACAAATTCCTTCTGAAGGAATTTCCGGAGAAATTTCTAGGAGAATTGCTGGAGGAAATTTTGGAGGAAACTCTGGAGGAACCCCTGGAGAAATTTCTAGAAGAATCCCTTGAATACTGAAGAAATCCCTGGATTAGTTGCTGGAGGAAATCTTGGAAGAACTTCTGAGGGAGCTCTGGAGGAATTCCTGGAGGAATACCTGAATGAATTCCTGGATGAATCCATGCAGGAATCCCTTGGGGTATTCGTGTAGTAATCCCTGGAAGAATTTCTAGAGAAACCGCTGGAAGAATCCCTGGAGAAATTCTTAGAAAAATTCTTGGAGGAATCCCTGGAAAATTTCCTGGAGAAATCCCTGGAGAAATTTCTGGAGGAACTCTTGGGAAAACTTCCTTGATGAGTTTTTAGGAAATGCATGAAGAAATTCTTGGGGGACTCCCGCGGAATTCTCGGGGAATTTCTGGAGGAATTACCGTGGAACTCCTGCAGGATTTATCGAAAAGTTTTTGAAGTAATTTCTTGAGGAACTCCTGAAGGAATTCCAGCATAGCTTCTGAATAAATTTTCGAGAAACTGCTGGGAAACTTCTGAAGAATTTCACGGAAAGTCCTGAGGCATCCCCTAGGAACTCGTAGAGATATTCTCGGAGAACATCACGATGAATTTCTGAGGGACTCCTGGAGGAATTTCCGAGGAACGCCTAGAGGAATTCTTGGGTAATTTCCGACACTTCCAAAAACCATAAAGAACATTTGTATGTCAAAGGATGCACAAGTAACACAAAGAAATACTCAAAGCGTTATGAGATACAACAGAGGTAATCGTGGAAGAATATAGTAAAGAGATACAAGAGTGTAGAGCTTGAAGGTCTTGATTCCAGAATAGTTTGGATGACCTAGATCACCAAGTGAATGTTGCTAAGTTATCAGAATTGCACTCTGAGGTTCTAGGAGTAGCGTAGATTATATTCCGCAAGCATTCGCTACAATAGAAATATCCTAAGATTATCTGTATTGCGACCCATACTTCAAAATACATTGGGTTCATTTGTATGCCAGTAGACACCCAAATAGCAACAAATACAGATATTCGTAATATAATGAGCTGCAACAGACACAATCGTCAAAGAATTATGTCGATAGAGTGAAGAAAAACAAGAGTAGAGCCTGTAGACCTTGAAGTTCCTAATTCCAGAATAGTTTGGAAAGCCTGGAATATCCCATGAATGTACCAAAAGCATTATAGATGTGCACTGAGGTTCCATCAGCACTATAGACTACATTCCATGCAAATTTTTCACAACTAAAGCATGATACAGTATGTAGATATCGTGAGTCAAACTTCAAAGTGTATTGGAGGCCATTTGTATTTCACGGAATGTCCAACTACCACAATATCAAGTTGCTCATAGAATTCTGAGGTGTAACGGACATCAACGTGACTACATTTCTTGAACAGAGTGAACACAAACGATGGTAGATGATTTAGATCTTAAGAAAATGAATTCCAGAGTAGTGTGGATGACCTAGATCACCCAATTCAAGTACCATTATTTTCTAGGGGTGCTTTGAGGCTTTTTGAGTACCGTAGACAATGTTCTGTAATCATCCATCGTGTATAAAATTTGGTTGAGAATGTTAGATTTGTGTCACAAACTTCGGAGTACTATGGAGGCCTTAGAATAGCTCTGGGATCAAAACTTCTACAGACTATGATGGATAGTAATAAATTGCATGTCTAGGATCAGTGAAAACTATTGATGGTTAGCAAAACGATGAAATTTGAGCAAAAACATGTAGAATTTATAAAAAAAATAAAAAAAAGCCACGTATTTTCACCTCCCCGCAGAAGGGGGGAGGGTGCAAAGGGGAGAGGTACCATGCATTTCTTAGCACCCCCACATTTCTAATCCCCTTGACTATAAAAAAAAATCCGGGGTAAAATGTTTTAAAACAAAGAAGATGTTGCATTTCTGCCAAAAGTAGATCGTCCCGGGTGTTTATGGGTTAAGTGATTGAAAAATAAAAAAAACTGAAGAGTCATCCAAAATCCAAGGTTGCCATGATTCACGTTGTGTTGGCCATTTGTTGGACAAATATTTGTCATGTGTAATGGGAGCTTAAAACTTTAAACACATTTAAAGAAATCCCAAAATAGGCTGAAAACGTTTCAAACTCGAAATTAATCATGTCAACCTCCGTATGTAGTACGTTCGTCTATAAGAGCATGTTATGTCTTCCTTGAATAATAGGCTTGTTTTTCATTTCACAAAGTTCCACTCTTCGCAGGCCTTAAACACAGCCTTAAAAGGATGATCCCTACAGCTTCACGGTCTGCATTTCGCACATAATCAATTGCAGTACATTCTCACGACTCTCATTCACCATTCGCCCATTACAGACAGAGCTTCATCATCAATATAAGTACCTACGTATAACGAACCAGCACAACACAAAAAGAGTCATTCAATTTCTACAGTCACGGCCAATCATGAGATCGTTCGGTGTGCGGAGGTCATGTAGCCAACCACCATCCCCCACAAGTGTTGCTTCCTCTCCACAGCCTGCAGCACTTCCCGAATAAAAAATACAGTAGAAAAACCGAATGTTGTATTGTAACAGTACTATTTAGAACCATATTGTTACAATAAACACCACTGTAAAAATAAAAAAATACAAAAACAATAAGATGTAATGTTAGACACCATACAGTGAATTGTAAATGAGATTTTTACAATATACTATACGGGTTGTTAAGTATCGTAACAATATAAAAAAATATTTTTCTCCATATATATTTTTTTACAAAACCATACATTTTATTGTAAATGAATTGTTCGAAATACTGATACGTGGGCTTTAATATACCGTACATTGTATGGTACACGTATGGTTTCAAACAATAAAATGTACCGTAAATATATTGTTTTTAATTGTAATTTCACTACTGGTTATAAATTTAATCATGGTTTTGGAATGGTTCTCTTTTGTTATGTTGTATTGTTTTACATTAGATAAACCATATAATGTTATATTATCTCGTCATGTTCCTTCGATAATGGCAGTTCTAGCCAAACTAACCTAAACTCGTCTAAGTCTGAGTAGCCTCTGATTGCATTAACAGTTGAAGCTTAAGCTCCCATGTCCCACCAGCCAGATAACCGGGTTTTGCAAACTAAGCATTATTTGTGGCAACACTTTGAGCGGCATGATGGAACTAAGCCTAGCGCGCTAAGTGTTATTAGACCACTAATGTAGTTGCATGAAGTGGGTGACGAGGTACATAAGTATCATTACAGCGTGCTTAACCATTATTGCAATATTGAGGCTCCAATTTGACTGAACTATGAAATGTGTACATAACAGCTTATGAGAAAACTGTCAAGTTCGATTCAACTATAAGTTAGGTTAAAAAGCGTAGACGAACTTATTTCAGAAGTCGTTTCAGTGTCCAGTCCAGTCCTTATGTTAAAAATGTCAAAGATTCGGTTGTTGTAAAAGGCAATTTCACATGAGAGAAGAAGAGAAAGAATAGTGTTGAACTCATCCACTGATTTACGGTAATCTGGCCTGCGTCTTTCCGGGTTGACCTACATTCGTATTCCTCTCATCGCACTCTACATACCTAGCCCACCATATCTCTTGGATATGCAGTCCTTAGGGCACCTGGTTTACCACTTTATTTAAACATTTTATTGACTTTAAATAGATGTTTCAACTTATTCACTTTTTTCTCTTTCATTTCCTTTGCAACAAAAATGTCACGGACATCAACAAAACAAAGCACGGAAAAAATCATAAACTGAATAAAAAATTAAAAATGCACGGAAAAAGATTGTTTCGGAATAGTGAATGGTTCAAACGTAAGAAAAACAGTATAATATATTGTTACATAAAGATCGGATGTAAATGTATAATAGCTACCAATGTGCAAAGCTTTTAGCGAACCATTCCATTACAATACACTATATTGTAGCTGGTACACTGTATGGTACAGGAATGGTTTTCACCAAATACCCTATGGTTAGTTTTAATCCGGGTTGACTATGCGAAAACGGATGACATCAGCCCGCATCACATCGCTACCACCAGCCAATAGGGCACTGCATTGTTTTGATTTTGTATAGGATTTTGACGTTTCTTGGCCTTGTTGTTTACAAAATTTCTGTGAGAGTGAAAGAGAAGGAGAGAATTTCATGCAGTGCCCTATTGTAGGTAGGTAGGTATAGGAATCACATCTCCTGAATACACAAACAAGATCCCTTCCGAAGTCGTGTCGTTTCCCACCGCCCCGCGCGCGTTCATCTTATCACATTCTAGCGAGCAAACGTTTGTTATTTTCTTAGCTCAGCAGTTCTCGCGAGAGTTGAAGGATACACTACTGTTGTTCCGTCCGGCGGCGTCTGAGAACTTTGCCGATGTTGATGCTTCTGGGCGATTAAAAAGTTTCCGTTATAACCAGTAGCAGCACATGGGGTCATGATGAGTATTTTTATGGTTTTATAAATAGGTTCTTATCAAATTTAGTACTCGTTACATAAGGCGAATAACAAATCGAAAATGTCATGCATTTCCATGACAACTGCGATCACAGTAAGCGACCTAGGATAGGATGCGTCACGTATTCAGCCAATTTGAGACCAATTTGCTGTCAAACGGAGACCAGTCGCTGATTGGTCGAAATTGATATTCGTTTGCTGCGATCAGATCCCTTTGTTATTGGTTTGGCCGTGTTGCTAGTTTGTAGGTTTAACATTTGCTAATAACATTAAATATCATTGTATATTTTTATTCAAGCTTCATCGCATCAAATAATCCAGCTTTCAAAAGTAATTCAGCATAAAAAGACTCTCAAGCTCGAACATCGATTAAAAACATTTATTTAGTACAAAATCAATTGATTTTTTGGAATATTTCACCATAAATGAAAGAACCTTGCGCTTGAAAGCAATTTTAGTTGATAGCTATGTTCTTCTAATTGCAAATAGTGCTTTAAGGTTCGAATTATGCATCAACAATTCAATCGTTAAATTAAAATTGTTCGAAAGCTTTGGAATAAAGAAAAGTGGCAGCACTTGATTTTCGTATCGACGAAATCGAACAGAAAAATAACAAGGCAGGCGAATTTGTGTTGTCATATCCTATCCTAGTAAGCGACATAAGTGGTGCTGAACCGCATATCAGAGCCAACTCGATAAAAAAAACTATTAGAGGACAACAACAAACAAACGAAAAAAACAACTGTCTGAATCATGCGGAAGTTCCGCAGAATCGCGTATAAATATGGGAATACTCCTTGACTCATGATTGTGAATCAAGCGAACTGGAGCCTATGCTACTACACAGCTAAATGACTGAATTGCGACAGAGTCCTGCGCTCACTACGACCAGCGAAGAGAGGCGATCAGTCTAGTCACATCGCTAGTTGTCTCGTGTTCGTTGGCTCAACTAGCGTCTGAAATTCTCCCACCTGCGTATAGATAAGAAAAAAGGGAATCTGGGGTATTAATATGAAACTCCAGGATGGAACGACTCACGACTACTTTTCTGGCGTTTGGGAAATAGTTCTATAGTTGTTTATTCAACAACAACTAGGTCAACTTTGGATTATGGATAGCAAGCATTTGTAGAAACACCCTGATCAGTACAAATTGCTTGATGTCCAGATAAATTTTGCTGCATCTTGAAAGCTTTAAGCTCAGAAGAAAATCAGTAAACTTTACTGATTGTTAGCAAGGACAATTTGGAGTTTGTATTGAATCATGAAGTTTTATTATGAGGACAGTGCTATTCAGTCGTGACAAACAATTTTTTGACATTTGAATTAGTAGCCATCATTTTTTGCCAGAGTTTAAGTTGACGCCCTGTTTAAACGTCAAAATTTTCTGAGAGAGTGAACAGGCCAGCAACAATTCGTACAGAAACCATGCTTTACATTTTGTAAAAATCGAGCAAAGTAAGCCATCAGCTATTGTATATCCGAGGCTTACTGCGTCTAAGAATTATTTTATACACATAAATATCGCTCAAAAACTGTTTGGTGTATGAGTTGAATACTTCCGATCTGATAACATTAGCACCGCATCCATCACTAACTCGATTCAAATTCACCAAAAACCGTTGCAAAATTTGCAACGTCCAACAAATGCCCACCCATAGGGGGATGACGTGATTCGCCAACTTGAAAACGTGACCTAAGCCCGCCAAACATCGCCTCGTCATCACCAGCTCACTCTCGAGTAATAAACGCTGATAATCCGCGGGTAAAAAGACACTGACGGCGACAGACGGGTGTTGCTCCAACACTCCAAAAGCCCACGCCACACATTCGCATGCAAAAGAGTGGTTGTACGGGGCTAAAAAAAAAAACTTGTTTACGCCTATCGAGCGTCGTCGCGCGCTAAGCGTCCGTCAAGAATTTAAATAATCCAAGCAATCTTCAACGGTCAACCGTCACCGCAGCGACGCGACGAAGCTTCCGAATGTAAACAGCTTGCTGCGCGCTTTCGGTCAACACTAAACCCTCCTAATTTGAAAGTTTAACATGGTAGGGTGTGGCACCAATTTTCTCTATGCATCAATTTTGAGATATTCCAAAGTAAAGTTTATCTCGCGATGAAATATTAATAGATAAAACTGCACAACCAACATTGCATCTAATTTGTCGGTTTCCGGTTCTACACCCTATCCAGCTGAAAGTTTGGTGATAAATTAACAGGAGAAAATTGAAAAACCGCCACACGCATACCGAATATGACATCCACAATTCCAATCAAGAAGGCACTGCGTAATACTTGTATGCAAAAACCGTCGTTGTCGTAGTTGTCTTAGTTACCACAACAAGGCGACAACGTATGTGATGAGTCACCCATCGTATTTGTGCATGCGAGCTGCGACTTTCTTGCACGGTGCTGATATGAATGGTTCGTGAAGAAATAGCGTTCGACTGATTGTAATGTGACGGTTCCTGATTCTTAGAAAATGATTGACTGGTGTTTTTTTTATGAATCATCGTAACATAAAATGGAACTCCTTTTGAGTGGGATTTTTGGAAATAATATTTATCTTCTACCGTCTGACTGTTATCTTCTTGTACTTCTCCTTCTCCCTCTTCTTTTTTCTTCTTCTTTTTTCGTCTTCTTCTTTCTCTTCTTATTCTTCTTCTTGGCGCAACGTCCTCACTGGGACAAAGCCAGCTTCTCAGCTTAGTGTTCTATAAGCACTTCCATAGTTACTAACTGAGAGCTTCCTTTGCCAATGACCATTTCGCAAGTGTATATCTTGTGACAGGCAGAAAGATACCCTATGCCTAACGGAGTCTAGGAAATTTCCTTTACGAAAAGTTCCTGTATAAAGCCCAGTTTCGTGTTCGAAAGGAATCGCTCAAGAAACTTATTGACCGATTCCTGGCAGAAACTTTCTACGGTGACTGCCATTTGAACTGTCATTTCTTCGCAACTGCGTACTGCGATCTCAGAAAAAACGGTTTCTTGAGCAATTCAGGCAAGGAATTTCCCATGCATCAAGATAGGCTGAGAAATTCCTTCTGATCTGCAAACAGCCCTATAAGGAATGTTTGCAGTTCAGAAGGAATTTCTTGCCTGAATTGCTCAAGAAACCGGTTTTTCTTCGATCGCAGTACGCAGTGACGAAGAAATGACAGTTCAAATGGCAGTCACCGAAGAAAGTTTCTGCCAGGAATCGCTCAAGAAGTTTCTTGAGCGATTCCTTTCGAACTCGAAACTGCGTTATAAAGTGCTGTTTGCAGTTCACAAGGAATTTCTCAGCCTATCTTGATGCATGGGAAATTCCTTGCCTGAATCGCCCAAGAAACCGTTTTTCTGAGATCGCAGTACGCAGTTGCGAAGGAAAGACAGTTCAAATGGCAGCCACCGTAGAAAGTTTCTGCCAGGAATCACTAAAGAAGTTGAGCGATTCCATTCGAACACCAAACTATGCTAAAACCGGGAATCCGTTGGTCATAGTAACCCTTGAGTTATATTAGCATCAATAAATAATTGTAGTTTGTCATTCCGTTGCAACCACACGTGTTTTTCTTCAGGCTATTGGCCTGTGGCACCATAGCAACGGACAAACAGTTGAAGAATATTTCTCGGATACTTATTCAAAACGACGTATCAACATAGGATTTCCGTGTATTATACGTCGTATTGAAAAAGTATCCGAGATTTAACCCACATGACGAACCCAAGAAAATGTTAAAAATCCGGAATTCGGACTACATCGGCAACTGATCGGAGTAAAGTTAGTTGATTGTGCTACGGTGGTAGATTACGTCAACCAGGCACAAACTGGCGCAGATTGGCATCGGTGGATGTCTAACATTCCGAGGCGGCCTGGGCCGTCCGGGATATAGATGTGGGCAGATACGATTAGAGCGAAGATTCTGCAGGAAGTGAGCTGACGACTCTGGATGTGAGTCTGGACGGGCGTTCTATCCGGAGCGAAGCCAAGGTCAGCGAAACCGTAGAAGAGCCAGGTCAAGTGTTCCCGGTGTAACCCCAGGAGGACATCGGATTGTGGCATCGTCACATGGAGCACTTGAATGCACACCGTTTGAAGCAACTTCGCAGTATAATCCGTGGTGTGCAATTCGAAGAATATGCCGACGTACATTCTGTACTTGAAAGGGAAGCATCAACGTCATCCTTTCAAATTCAAATGGGTCAGGGCAGCAGGTCAGCAGATGATTGCAGCAGGAAGTGCTTCATCTACAGTCGGAACCCGCTCGTTGAGCCACAACCTCCACCCAACCAACGAATTCGATTCGCTAGTTGGGTGAAGTGACAGCAGCACAAGGGGCGTGTGCATTGTTTTTTAAATCATGTTTAGGTTGGAAGCAAAAAGGATTTTTTTTTCAACTTGTTTTACATTTAGAGCAAAACTGATACGTTTTGCAAGATACATATATGGTCAATGCGAGTAATAATTATATTCACCCATTTTTAGTCGGTGAAGTGAAAATATAGTTGTTTATGAAACCACCCGGACCAAAAGCAAGCACAAAACGCTTTCAATGATCGACAAAATAAAGATTACCGATGTTTTGCATTTGTTTCGAAGTAATTGTACATATTCTTTTTTTTTTAAAGAAATATGAAATAGAAATTTTTTTCGATTATCAGTAAAGTTTAAGAAACCAAAAACTCATTAGCTCGCCCCTCGGAATTACAGATTGGTTGTCATTTTCAGTTTGACATTGAATTATGACATCCAGGTACTTTTTAGTTGGCTGACAGCTCAACTAACGGGGCCCCAACTAAAAAGTCACCCAACTATTAAGCCCCCAACCAGCGAGTCATGACTGTACTTCATTCAATCGAAGACAGAAGCTCTGGAATGTTTCAAGGATTTTCAAGCCTATGCAGAGACCCAAACAGGTAAGCGGCTAAAGCGACTGAGAAGTCACAAAACGGGACCGAGTCCGTGAATCGTGACATGAAGCGATATTTGAGGCAGTGCGGAATCCAGCATGAAACCGCAGTGTGCCGCATAATTCGGAGCAAAATCGTCTGGCCGAACGGATGAACCGGACCCTCGTGGAGCGTGCTCGTTGTCTTTTGTTTGATGCTGACTTGGATGAATCGTTTTGGGCTGAAGCGTTTGGGACAGCTTGTTATCTCATCAACCGTTCGCCAACGAAAGGTCTTCAAGTGACTCCGGAAGAGAAGTTCAGCGGCAAGAAGCCGGACCTATCCAGTTTGCACGTTTTCGGTACGAGAGTGATGACGCCTGCTCAGGTACTTCTGGATGAGCCGCAATCGTTTAGAGAAGTGTTGCAAAGTGACGGCAGTAGCGGATAGTATGAAGCAATAGAGGCGGAGATGAAATCTCACAGCGATAACGGGACGCGAGATCTGTACGATCTACCGGCAGGGCGGAACTCCCCGAAATCGAAATGGGTATTCAAGCTGAAGACGAAGGCGAACGGCTCATCGAGCGATACAAAGCGCGTGTGACTAAGGGCAAATACTCGCAAATCAAAGGAGTCGACTATGCAGAAACCTAATTCACCAGTAGTGGTCCGATACTCCGCGTACCGTTATCTAATGGCAGCGGCTGCGAGACTAGGGCTGCAGACCCATCAGCTCGACGCAGTAACGGCATTTCTTCAAGGCGATTTGACGGACGAGGAGATCTACGTGGAGCAGAAAGAAGGTTTTGGAGTGTCCGGCGGCAAGGCAAGGTGTGTCGTCTGGAGAAGGCGCTGTACGAACTTAAGCAAGCAAGTCGTGTGTGGAACAAGGTGTGGAACAAGAAGCTCGACAAGGTACTGAGGGACAGCGGTCTTTTTCCTGATCAAGGGAAACAAAGTTCTCATCCTTCACCCAAATGAAGGATCTGGACTATGCGAACCAGATTCTGGAGATGGGTGTAATGCAGGCTGACGGAACGATTTCCCTGAATCAGGCGAAGTATATCGAGTAACTTCTCGAACGGTTTGGAATGGTCAATTGCAATCCCGTTTCTACGCCGTTTGATGCAAGCCAGAAGTTAAACGAAGAAATGTGCCTCAAGTCTTCCGACGAAGCCGAAAGGATGTCAAAGATCCCGTTTCGTGTACTCTTCGGCGGATTACAATTTGTCGTCCAATGTACAAGACCGGATATAGCATTCGCGGTCAATGCAGTCAGCAATTACAACATCATCCCGGGAGAAGCTTACTGGACAACAGCCAAACGCATTCTGCGGTACTTGAGAGCAACGAAGGGTATGAAGTTAGTCTACAGTAGCGAGAGCGAAGAATCGGGTATGCGGATGCAGACTGGAGAAGCAATCCAGAGACCAGACGGACCATTGACAGGCTACGTTTTCAAGCACTCGGGCGGTGCAGTTGCATAGAGCTGCAGATGACAACCCACTGTTGTTTCTAGTTAGTTAGTTAGGCTGCTAGTCTTGTAGGCTTGTTGGCTTCTAGGCTTCCAGGTTTCTAGGCTTCCAGGCTTCTAGGCTTATTGGCTTTTAGGCTTCTAGGATTCTAGGCTTCTAGGCGTCTAGGCTTCTAGGCTGCAATGCTTGTTGGCTTCTAGGCTTCTGGGTTTCTAGGCGTCTAGGTTTCTAGGGTTTTAGGCTTCTAGGCTTCTAGGCGTTTAGGCGTCTATGCTTCTAGGCTTCTAGGCGTCTAGGCTTCTAGGCTTCTAGGCTTCTAGACGTCTAGGCTTTTAGGCTTATAGGCTTCTAGGCTTCTAGGTTTCTAGGCGTCTAGGTTTCTAGGCTTCTATTCTGCTAGGCTTCTAGGCGTCTAGGCTTCTAGACTTCTAGGCTTGTAGGTATCTAGACTTCTAGGTTTCTAGGTGTCTAGGCGTGTAGGCGTCTAGGTTTCTAGGCTTCTAGGCTCCTAGACTTCTAGGCTTCTAGGTTTCTGGGTTTCCAGGTGTCTAGGTTTCTAGGGTTTTAGGCTTCTAGGCTTCTAGGCGTTTAGGCTTCTAGGCTTCTAGGCTACTAGACTTCTAGGCTTCTAGGCTTCTAGGTTTCTAGGCTTCTATGCTTCTAGGTTTCTAGAGGTCTAGGCTTTTAGGCTTATAGGCTTCTAGGCTTCTAGGCTTCTAGGCTTCTAGGTTTCTAGGCTTCTATGCTTCTAGGTTTCTAGAGGTCTAGGCCTTTAGGCTTATAGGCTTCTAGGCTTCTAGGCTTCTAGGCTTGTAGGCGTCTTGGCTTCTCGACTTCTAGGCTTGTATGTGTCTAGGCTTCTAGGTTTCTAGGTGTCTAGGCGTCTAGGCGTCTAGGCTTCTAGGCTTCTAGGCTTCTACACTTCTAGGCTTTTAGGCTTCTAGGCTTCTGGGTTTCTAGGCGTCTAGGCTTCTAGAGTTTTAGGCTTCTAGGCTTCTAGGCGTTTAGGCTTCTAGGCTTCTAGGCTACTAGGTTTCTAGGCTTCTAGGCTTCTGGGCTTCTAGTTTCTAGCTTCTTGCTTCGACTGTCCATATTCTTATTTTAATATCACCATTACCTATCGAATGTTCCCAAAATCCATAACCCATTTTTCGGTCTAAAATTAACACTCCAAAATCCTCCCCCAACCTTAACTGAACAAAGGTGAGTCATCGCCACCATTAGTAACAGCCAGACGACTTGCAGTCAGTTCCATTCATCGAACCCATAACCGAGTAAAAGTCCTCATAATCCGGTTGCCATCCAGGGCCAGCGTAGGGTGTCTCAAACTTTTTTTTGCAACTCCAACGCTGAGTCATCATTTGAAAAGCAGCAACCTACTTGGATGGGAAAATGGTAGATGTTTTCTCCCGATGAAGGGGGTGGATGGAAAGAGTCCCGACAGACAGCAAGAGTGTGTCTCGAACTAATTGCATTAGGTATTCGTCCCAGAGCAGCAGCAGCAGTCCAGAAAGCATGCAAAACCCGAACTATATAGCACAGAGGGGCGCGGCCGACGATTTTGATAGGAAAGTGGCAATTTTCGTTTGCCATAAATGGCACGATTCTCGCATCCAGGCAGGCAGCCAGCCAGCGCTTGCTTTGCTCGGCTGATGCGACATCCGATTGCCGACCTGCCGACGACGACTACTACGATCCGAGGACGACGCAGTAGACGAAGAACCATCCGAGCAAGGATAACGTACACCGTGTAAGGAGGGTTGTAATCCGCGTGTGCTGTGCACACCGCACCCTACGTCAACAAATCCGAAGGCACGGCTGGCGCTGGCGGGCGGTAGGTACTGTCTGTCTAGCCTCTGGCCTGCTACGATCGGTGCGCTCTCGTCGGTGGATACGCGAGGGTGGTGGCACGAGGCGTATTCCAGAATCAATGACCTACGGTAACATTTGATTTTCACTGTCGACGGGTGTCGTTCCTTGTGTTGGTGAGTGGCCTTGCTGTGTTGGTAGTGGTACCGGTACGAGGTCGGAAAATTCGCAGAGAATTTTCATTGAGAGCTACCAACACAACGGAGGCTCATTCGGGAAATTTACCGCATTTGTTTGTTGTTTTTCAATTTGTGATTGCTGAGTGAGTAAGCTGCAATCAGCAGAATATAGATTTTGTCTGATTTTGAACCGTGCAGACATCAACTGTGTCAAACGATTATCGCATGCCACATTTGTCATAGCCATCTTCGATGAAGTAAATTGATACACAACAAATTGTCATGTACACAATCGTCAGACAAACAGGTCAGCCTAAAAGGAGCTTGACCACCTCTGGAAGGTCAGAAAATTCTCATCCCTAGAAGGCGCTTCAGCGGCACAACAACAAAAAATCCATCTATCTTTAGTCACCCTGAGTGAGTGAGAAAACTCCCCATCCCCGAGCTGTCAATATTGACAATTAAGCCAAAAATAGTCATCAATACGTGCGTCTCTATAGTGTGCCGGCCCAGTCAGCGATAGGACAGCGAAAATATGAGCGAGCGCCAATTCCTTTCTAACGCACGAATCGCGACGCGACTCCATCGCAACCGAACCTTAAATAGTAATGAATCTCCTCTCTTTTACGTATAGCCCGCGGATATAGACTCGGGTATTAGCCCGACGTACGTGATCAGATTACTACACTACTAGTGTTCAGGGAGTTAGAAAATCGCATCGCGACCGTATCACTAACGTCAGTCAAGACGAGATTCGTCAAAATCCATTCGATTTTTTCACCGCACTCTATACACCAACGAGTTCAACGATTGCTGCGACTGCAATAAGTCCCCTTACTCGCGAGAGCCCCGTAGCCTGCTTTGTGTATAATTATTTAACGAAATTGTCAATTAAAAGCGGCCTGCTACTACCAAAAACAGTCAAGTGCCCAAATGGGTCCAGTCGTCAAGCTCCCCAGTTCCTCCTCACACTCATGCAACCGGCGGCGGGGTCTCCCTCCTGATCAGCTTTGTGGTCGCTGGCTGTTCGCATCACACAATGCTTTATTCGGTCACTCGTTGAATGCCTTGCATGGCAAGAGACTCGTTTAATAACGCATTAAATTGGAAAATGAGATGAAAGACGGCGCGGGGCAGCGAAGAAGAAAAAACGCAACTGCAACAACGTGCCACCTCCCCCCTATGCACTTACTCCACATCCACCACACTCCGCTCCAATCCGTTCCATTCGTTGTTGGTTAGACGCTCGTGCGGCGGCTACGAATGGGGAGCAAAAATGGATGTCGAAGAAAAAAAAATGTTCACTGAAAACAACACAAAATAAAAGCGAAAACATTACCATATATGGAAAAGAGCGGGTGCTCTTGCTGATATCGGCTCTCATCGTCATCGTCGTCGTTGAGGAGTTTGCTATTTGTTGAAATTTTCTCATTGTTGTTGGTTCCTGTTGCAGCTATGCAGCAGTAGGCGATGACGTCTCGGTCCTGCATCCGTCCGATGTCGTTGGAAACTGCTCTCCGACAAAGGCTACTTTGATGCGCTGGAAATGGTTTGTGACGGCTTACTGACACTGACTGAGACCATCATCGTCGTCCAGAATCAGCACACACAGAACCAGGAAGTAGACGAAGAAATGATTTTATGGAAAATAATGCTGCACAGCGGAACCGTACTGGCGGCTGTCGTAAAATGAGGTTAGCGAGGTTGGATACGCCGGGTCTTTTGCATTGTGCCAGAACAAGAATGAGCTGCTGTTATGCACATGAGTTTATGGCATACTCTCCGATTTTCACAAGTGCTATTTGGTTATCTGGTTTGAAATGTGGAGCAACTTTCTTGCATATTCGATAATTTAGTTTAGTGAGCGTTTACTAGATCCTTGCAACATACCTTTCTCAGCATTCTTTGGAAGTTTCCGAACTACCCTAATCCATTGGGGTTCTTTAAATCCCGAATATGCATTTATGTTTGAATAGAATCAGTTCAACTTGAAAGCTTTGTAAGAATAGTTAGGCATTTTGAGACATAAACTGTAGTTTATAACCTTTGCGGTATCCCGGTCTCCAGCTATGAGGCAGCAGCACCGGGCATCCTAATCAGTTCAAACAATGCCAGCTTGACTGCAACGTTAAGCATGCGCAAAGATCAACTAGGCGACCCTCTGACCAGTTAAATACGCCTCGGTTGGTCGCTCTACGGCTACACTGCTGAAGGAGAGATGGCTGCACATGTAAACGTGTCGACCTAACCAAAATTTTCATGAACTCGTCACGCAGACGCAACATTTCACGGTTAAAAGCATCGGAGTTTCGGTTGACACGGGCCCAGAATCGTAGGAAGATACCCGTGGTCGTCGAATACTGGAAGAGACAACCAAGCGCATTTAAAATCGGTTCGAGACTGATCTGTTATGGCGCCAGGACCTTGCGGAATTTCAAAACAGTTTGCCCATGGCAATGCAGCGTCCGTCTACGATGTTTCGAGCGAAGAATGAGGAACAAGCGTACAGCGGCAGATCAGAGAGTATCTGGAGAACGACCTTGTCCACGAGGGGGCGAAGGAAGAAGTGGAATTCACGGATCCTAGGGAGGTAGGTTTGGTACTTACTTGCCATTGAGTACCTTGAGGAACCCGAAGAAACCGGGTTAAAATCAGGATTGTTTTGGGACGCAGTAGTGAATTTAGGGGGAAGATCTTTCAACTCAATGCTCCTCGAAGAACTAGGGATCTGCTGATCCCTCCTGTTTCGGTACTGTGCAAATTTTGTGAACGGACGGTAGTTGTTTGTGGAGACTTGAAGCAAATGTTCCACCAGGATAGAGTTCATCTGGAAGACGCTCATAGTCAACGCTTACTCTACAGGGAGCATCCTTCGAAATGGATGTTGTTGGTACTGTTGGAGCCACAGGCTCTACTTGCCAGGCTGTACATTAAGAAACGTAACGCGAAGAAATCCTGTTATGAACTTGTTTTACTCGCAGTGATTCCTGTCACACGTCAATCCAGTGGAACGACGAGGTCGCTGAAGCATGCACTCCACATGCACTGATTCCAGTGGATAAAACTGCTCGTGCACGTTACGCTGGCGATGTTCCAGGGACACAATATGCTGTACAAGCCGGAAACATTGTAACTCGGAAGCTCATGGGATAGGGATCTACAGGGTCGTTTAACACATTCCTTTCCCACTGTACACTGGCCACAAATGAGAGAATCAAGCAGGACAGGATAATTTACGAATCTCCTTTCCACAAACGGTTAAACAATCAAGGACGGACAAACATAACTGGCCAACGTCTGTAAATGGAATGAGAACTGGAATCCCCGAACGGCGAGGCTTGGAAGTTCCGTTATGAACTCGGTAAAACGGGGCAAAGTGGTGTAAGAATTTCACATTTAGGGTTGCACTTTCTACTAATAAGCTACCACGGAAGCTAATTACAATATACAATCATTTATTGGTGACGTCAAAAGGGGTCTATACTTGCATGCTCTTTGGATACTCGACGTGGATCCGGATCCTGGTTGATGAGGTAGCTGGGGGTAGCCGGTCGAAGACCAGCGTCATCACTGGTGTCGGCTCGTCCAGGTGTGCGGACGGGTTGCCAGACTTTGGGCGAGAATTGTTACGGCGTGTTTGGCAGATATCTTCCCGATGGACTTTTGGAAGATGGCGGTCGAATAGTGCACTACCGATGACGGGCATATACTCGGGGTTGACACAATGGCGGTTTCTGGAAAGCCTGCCGAACATCTACAATGGGCACAACGTTCGCTTCATTTCCACAGCCTCTTCACAACTTCGTGCGGGTTCTTCCGTGAACTTCTCCGCCGTGGTAGAGAACTGGCTGTTTTAGAAAAAAGGCACAAAAGAAAAAGGCCCCTTGCATGGACCTTTTTCGTATCTTTTTAATTTGTTTGTCTTCGTTGGTATTTTTGTTCGTAGAATTACATACTTTTAGCATACTAAAACAGTTTCTTTTTTACTAAACATTCACTAATCTTACTAACACATTTTGTTGTACGGATACTTGTTTTATAACGATCCTTTGTACTCGACCCTCGACTTATTACAATAACCGCGCGCACTACGATTCCGTTCGAGGATCAAAGTCACAAAGAGAGCTCTTTTGTCGATCATTGCCGCTTTTATAACATCTATTACACATAAATTTAATGTTAAGGGCCATGTTTGTCCACCCTTTACGTTGTATCGCCATCTGTGGATTGGACACTAAACCACTAGGTCTGTGAGCTATTATGTTTTTCCATGTTCAAACTGCTCGAATCAATCGATTTGTCATAGCGTGGTAAATCTCGAGAAAGGGGGACGCTCACTCACTTGCCGCTGGTGTTGTCAACCCGTGAGTGTGTCTCTCCCAGTGTGTACGTTTCTGTAGGGGAGAATTGGGCAAAAGGATTGATGGTGGAGCCAACAAGTTAATATTGGAACCGAACGGTTACAACATAATGGCCAGAGCAATCATTGATAAAGTTTTTAGGCACGGTGAACAATTGTGACCCTTCATAGTGCACCTGGAGAACCCAGTCGGAGACGTATTAGGGATTATAAAGGCGAAGATTAAGAAGTTTCAGACATGAAAAATCGCTAAAACAGCTCCTATACAACCAAGAGTCACTCCTAGCGGCCATGGCACGTCCGTTCTCTTATTTCGGGCTAACCATGAGAGCGTACGAATTGCGGCTTAGCATGGTGCTCCTAGAGAACCCAGTCGAGATCATATACCAGATGAACAATTTCTCTCAGTCTTTCGCTATATAACTAACTGTTATCGCAAAAGCATAATGTAGGAACTAGTCACGAAATACTTGCGGCTGTAATGAACTGCAGAATGCAAAGAGCACCTGAAGCGCTCAATACAGGCTTTCGCGAATCCGGATGAAATCAGGACGGGAGCCCGAACAAGTGCATCGAGAGATCTAGTCCGGTCTACAAATTGTCGCCGTTCTTAAATGAATACGGTAGCCGCCGAGTTCTACCGCAGCTGTCAAAGTCCTACCACAGCCATGAAAACCATCGTATCATAGGGTACTGCAAGCACCTGATCTAACCTCACTTTGTCTGACAGTTCAGCGAGCTTGTTTACAAGGTGTTAGAATTTTAAACGAGCGGCGAAAATTGAATTTACATTTTCCGTCCCGAAACCATTATGATACGGAAATATCGATTATATTCAACTCTACTAATAGAAAACCAATCGTCTAATTACCGTTTTCTTCTTCTTCTTCTTGACGTAACGTCCTCACTGGGACAAAGCCTGCTTCTCAGCTTAGTGTTCTATGAGCACTTCCACAGTTTTTAACTGAGAGCTTCCTCTGCCAATGACCTTTTTACATGTGTATATCGTGTGGCGGGCACGAAGATACTCTATGCCCAAGGAAGTCAAGGAAATTTCCTTTACGAAAAGATCCTGGACCGACCGGGAATCGAACCCGTCACCCTCAGCATGGTCATGCTGAATACCCGTGCGTTTACCGCCTCGGCTATATGGGCCACCGTTAACCGTTTTACTGAAATTGAATCGAAAAACAGTTTTGTCGAATCTCCGCCAGAGACTAAGTCCATGTAAATAAGCTCGCTGAACTGTCAGTGCACGGCTTCGTGACGTTATCCTGCAGTATCCTATTGAAAAGTTTGACCACATCAAAGCATGGTTGCAGAATGAAAAGTTCTGAAAAGCAACAACAAATAATGATCATCGGTGTTGTACCCAAGGCTCGATCCAAGGTATCCTTGGACTAATTGATGATACCTTGAGCGCCGTCCACAAATTACGTAACGCTCTAGGGGGAGGGGGGAGTACGGCCAAGCGTTACGGTCCATACAAAAATTTTAGGATTTTCATACAAAAAAGCGTTACGGAGGGGGGGGTGGTCTAAAAATCTCGATTTTACCGTTACGTAATAAATGGATGCTGTCTGGTGAAAATCAGCTGCGGTAGCTTTTCAATCTTCCGTAAAATTTGCTTTTAATTTGCAAAACGTAAGACTTCAATCTTGTCCACCAACATCATCTCACAACCTAGGGGCTGTCCATCAGTTACGTAAGGGTTTATGGGGGGAGGGGGGTTTGAGAAATCTTACGCGCCATACAAAAATTTTTGAGTTCTCATACAAAAAATCTTACAAGGGGGGAGGGGGTGTCGGAAAATCGCTAAAATTTCCTTACGTAATTAATAGACAGCCCCCTAGCTAATGCTCAACTGACATCATGGACTCGTGCAGTTGAAAATCGGATTTTTTTGGGAAAGCTACTCAGAACCTGAGACCTCAGAACCAATAATGTACATAGGCTGGTGTTAGGCTGGTTTCAGAGGTTGCGGAGGGTCTCAAGTGCGTTATCTGGGGGTCTGAGGGGATTTTCGGGGAATTTTGGAGGTATTTTAGTGAAGCTTCAGAGCATTTTTAGCGACATTCAGAGGCATGACGGAGCCGTTTTCGTGGGTTTCGGATCGTCTCTGGTGCGTTACATGAGGTCCAAAGGGTTTTAGGAGTATGTTTGGAGAATTTCAGGAAGTTTCAGACAGTGCTGAAAATTTCATTTCGTCATATCTAAATTCAATCACCTACAGCTCATTTTAGAAGCTGAACCTGAGAATATGGTATATGAAAAACTTGTGCGGCTAGACCAGTTCTGCAAGAAAGTCACGGAAAAATAGCTATTTTTTGAATATTTAAGGTAAATGTCACGGCCTACCTTTGAAAAATGCCAAATGATATTCACCGTGAATATCATTTGCATTTTTCGAAGGTAGTCCGTGACATTTACCTTAAATATTCGAAAAATATCGTTTTTTCCGTGACTTTCTTGCAGAACTGGTCTAGCCGCACAAGTTTTTCATACACCATATTCTCAGGTTCAGCTTCTAAAATGAGCTGTAGGTGATTGAATTTAGATATGACGAAATGAATTTTTCAGCACTGGTGGTGAAGCGCAGTAGGCGTAGCCGCGTGCAGACGTGTTTTGTTTTGCTCGTCGCGTTTCTTTCGCGTTCGCCAATTTTTGTGTGATTCTGCTGACGGTTTGGCTGGTGCTACGCCATCCGGATAGCTTCCGCGTGTGAAAGAGTGCTTGTTCTGCGAGAATTTTTATAGTGAGAAATGGATTGATTGATTTCGAAACAAATCATAATTTCCAAATGCATCGTGCAATAGCGGGGAGTTTGAAAGATTGTGTGTGTTTGAATGCCGCTGCTAAAGTAGTTCTGGTTCGGAAACGGTGCTGAAATTCGTTTCGAGAGTGTAGGAATGTGCCGTCTGTTTCGCGTTGTCACTTAAAACGGTCAATGATGGCGCTACGCCTTCCAGCAGTTTTCCATTAAAAAGTTTTTGTAAAGGCACTAAGGCTGCAGTTTTGTTTCGTGTTTTTACGTATGTGGCTATTAAACTACCGCCATGCCATCAGTGATTCGCGAGGGATTACAGAATCATCCCGTGTGGCTTAACATTCATAATTTTGTGAGAGCTAAAGTGACGTGTGTTCAAATGATGACTGACTGCAAGCGCAACGGTGGCGAGACGCAGAGGAAGCCTGACTGCACAATGAAGATGTTCCCATGGTGATGGCAGCGCTATCTTGGATTGGATGGATTCCGGTGAGAATGTTCTGATTACTTTTACTACAACAAAATGAACTAAATACGTGCCAGTTTCAAAGATTTTCTTTGAATCAGAAAGTGTGTTTGCATTATCATTATCCAAATGATAACGGTAATGTACACATGCGGGGCTTATTGTTAGTGAAAGTGACTTCTGAATGGACGTGTCTCTCCAGCCATTCTGAAATGGGTCTCTGAATCTGCAATAGAGCTATCACCTTCTAACTCCCGGACTAAAGCTTTTTGCAATAGCATCAAAATGATATTGCAGAAAACTATCTTCCATAATACCACTGCCGGACAGTGGGGGTTAGTTGGATCACACACACACACACACATGAATTTTTCAGCACTGGTTTCAGAACATTTTCGGCGGGATTCAAAGGGCTTTTTCGGGGGTTTCGGAGGTTCTCAGGTGCGTTACATGGGGTCCGAGGGTGTTTCAGGGGGATTTTGGAGAAAAATCAAAACCTTATTTAGCGAGATTCAGAGGCGTTACGGGGGCGTTACGGAGGCATTTTTGTGGGTTTCGAAGGGTATCAAATACGTTACATACGGGCCAAGGAAGCCTCAGTAAGATTTCAGAGGTGTTTTAGGAAGTTTCAGAGAATTTTCGGGGGCTTCACAGGGTCTCGAATGCGTTATATAGGGTCGAGGGGGTTTTAGGGGGATTTCGGAGTCATTTCAGGAAGATTAAGTGCATTTTCAGCAGGTTTCAGATTGTTAAGAAGGCGTTTTCGGTAGTTTCGGAGTAGCTCAGGTGCGTTACATCAGGTTCATGTGGGTTTTATGGGGCTTTCGGAAGCATTTCAGGTAGTTCCAGAGGATTTTCAGAGACCTAACCGCAATATCTTTTGAAACGTCCCATGTAATACTTTTTGACACCCTCATACGGCCCACCTGAAATGCCTTGAAACGCCCCTGAAACCTCCAAAATCACATTGAAACGCCCTTAAAATCATCATAATCAATTTGAAATGCCTCTGAAACCCCTTTTGGACGCCATTAATAGGCTCTAAAAACCCCCTGAAACGCAGCTGAAAATTCCTTGAAACGCCCCTGAAATGCTATCAAACTTCCCTAAAACCTTCAGGAACGCCCTTAAAATGTTCCTGAAATCCCCTGAAAATCTCTGAAATGTATTGAAACGTCTCTCAAGCCACATATAACGCCATTTAAAAGCTCCTGAGATTCTCTGAAACGCCCCTGAACCCCCTTACATCCCCTTTTTTTGAGCTCTTTGAGAACTTTTAGGAAACCTCCTTAGCCCCATCTCAAATGCCCAGGAGCAAGGCCTGTTCTCGCGAACTAGATTCCCTTAATAAAGCCCAAACTTAATTTATGAAAAAAAACCCTCTTTTCATGCCTTTTTTAATTTATGCACCCCCAGTCATGTCCCCATAAAAAGAGGTTCCAGTGTACTCCATGTCCAAGGATGTCAAGGAAATTTCTTTTACGAAAAGTTCTTGGACCGACCGAGAATCGAGCCCCTAACCCTCAGCAATTCAGCATGGTCATACTGAATACCCATACTCTTACCGCATCGGCTTCACCGACAGTATCGTCGCAGCACCAAGTCGAAGTCGTCGCTTGAACCGAGAGTACTCAATGAAGTGCGTGAGCAATTCAACGTTTCAAGTCTTCACACTGACTGGGTAGTGAATAAGGAATAAGGGAGTGTATGATTGGCTTAAGTTAAAATACAAATAGCATAGCATAGCATAGCATGAATACTTGCACAAATCTTGGATGGAGTTGCAAAGTTGAATATTTCCATTGACATTGCTGATGTCGCTACTATCTACAATGTCATAGATTCACTCAGCTCCACACACCTGGCCAAGTCCTTGCAAGCATTTATAAATCCCTTCATCAACTTAGAAAGAGCGCAGAACTGAAGCATCTTCCAATAGATGAAAGGATGTTGAAAATAGCGAATTTTCAACTTATATGCAGTTATACAGTAAATATACTGAAGTAGAATTATTTATAAATAAATAATATTGGAAAGATCTCACCAATTGTTGTGGGGTTTTTGTGGTTCAATGCCGATCATCTAGTTGTTTTGATTAATGTTCTTCTCTGTAAAGAACAACACAATACTCAGCAAATAACAACACAATACTGAGCACTAAACACCCGCGCATCTATTGTTTTGATTTTCACTCGAGACAATAGCGAACGCGATCGATTATGCTGCCATACTCGCCCCTTACAGGAGCGATGCATGCACAGCAAAGAACAACACCATACTGAACACTCTGGCTTAAGTTAAAATACAAATCAATAAAAAAATAAAAAATAAGGTTGTAAGGAAAGTAATAAAAGAACACGATGGAAAAATGAAATGTTATTACAGATTGAATTACTGAAGAACAAAAACTGATATTGGTTTGATTGATCTGTGAAGAAGAAGTTCAGACATGCGAAATCCCCAGAGCAACTCATCTACAACCAAGTATGGCTCCCCTTCCAGAGTACCCTTCGCAGAGTCATTTTTTTATTGATTTATTTATTTATTTATACTCGTCTTCGATTATATCGTACAGACAAGCTGAATTATTTCAGATCTATCCAGCAGGTTCGGATCGGACGCAGTGTGGCGTTAAACGGTGGGTGGCCTAAACCATGAGAACCGTACACCTGGAGATCGTTCATTCTCTCTCTACGGAAGCATGCAAGACGATCTGTAATACCCCAGACAGACATGTGATACGAGTGTGATTCCTGTACAACGGTACGCAGTGTCAAGAAAATTCTAACAAGACTGACTTGAACTGAGAGCATTTTCAGTATGGCACTCATTTCAAGCGCAATTGTACAGTGATTCTTGTATCACATGTGTGTCATAAGTATAACGCGCGCCCTGGGTCTTCCATTGAAATCTACGCAGACTTATCTTCACTTCTAGTAGAGCTTCACAACCTCCAATGGATCTAGCATATCCGACGAAGACCACTCGTACAAACTGGAAGACGTCCGTTTCTGGTGGCGATGTGTTAGCGAGTGCCGAGTACCTCCCGACGATTGGCTCTAGAAGATAGTAGTTTGATGAAGCAGAAATCCTCCATGAGAACATCCTCGTACTAATCGTTGATAATGTTTTACGCAACGGATGGACGAAAGAACGGGTTGTAGTGGATAGCTGGAAGCGAGGCTGGAAGGCTATTCCGGCGCTCGGTGATCAAGCTGAAGCTGGTAGTACTCCAGATACAGGACAATAATAACGCAGTCGTAACGGATGAGTCTCAGGTGCGTTACGTGAAAAACATCAAGAAACCACGTCCAATTTTGCATCCATTTAAGCTTTAGAGGCACAAATCTGATGAACGAAGCATTGAATCGTGTTGAATGTGTTTATGCTGGCTTAACTCACTTACGATTAGAGGCAGATAATCCAAAACAGGCAAATTTGATTACGAATTTTCAAGAGTAGTGCTCATAAAAACGTGAATAGGGGTTAAGTCAGCTATTGTGCCAACCATAGTTGTATGCTCTGATGATTTACCTTAAAATTATTCATGAACTTTCTGAATAGTGATGTAGTTAAATATGCACTATTAGTAATGCATAGTTTCTCCAAGCATCGATGACTATGCATAACTATGCCATCACTGGCGTAGCCACGGGGGGGGTTTTAGGGTTGAAACCCCCCCCAGAGCCAGATTTTCTTGAACAAATTTTCAGTATAAAACGCTTTGTGATGAAAAATTTTTTCGGCTGCGCCGCTATTTCCAACCTACGGCTCAAATTCATTGTATATATTTACGAAATGTGAGTGTCAAATACAAAAAGGTATTATTGAACATCGAAAACCCCTCCCAGAGCAAATTTCTGGCTACGCCACTGTATGCCATGAATGTCTCTGAAACAAGATCATTCAGATAGTTCGAACCTTTTTTGATGCAATCCTAACAAAACGTTATTTTTGAGACCATTTAAAGCCAACAAACAAAAAGGCAAGCACATTCCTACTCCATGACCATATATGGTAAAACACCTGATTCCGCTACAAGATCCAATTGTAAGGGCCCTTCCCATCAAGTAGGTATGTAACAAAAAACTACTCACCATAGTAAACCCAATCGATTGACAACGTGTGCCCTCGCTCTGATCTACTAATTGCAGCCATGATCGGTAGTTTTATGTTCCCAATGACAATAGCAGCGCTACTGAGCAGCAGTATACATAACGCATGCCCTAAATTACGCGCTTCGTTTAGCGCCTATTATGTCTACCGACCGAATGCGCACCCGAACATGTCAAGCGATCATCAAGGTAGGTACGTACCTAGTAGAACGCCACACAAGTTCTGAGCCGCTCTGCTTATTTAGTGCCGTTTTTCTGGGATGTTGCACAATCTGAATGGCGACGACGGCTGTTTGTTGAAGTGCGGACGACGACTATGCGAACCGCTAACCAGCGCACACCGTACATCATGATCGTGCGAAAAATAGTAGGCTTTGGAATTTAACATTGTGATCCGTGTTCACACCCTCGCTTGTTTGGAAACTAAATGTAGAGGATTCTAACGTTTGAATGTCAAAATTCACTAAGTTTCGGTATTTTGCATCAATTTTCATAGTTCTCGAAAGTTGAGTTTTCAACTGCAACCCCAACTTACAAGTTTCAAGTAATCCGCTTACTATGATCGCCACTCAATTTTGTCTCGTAATGTCACCTAGGGAATCGCGCCACTTGGGCGGTGGTTCTATATTCGTCTGTTTTCCACTATAACTCAGTCAAATTTGAACCGATTGGCACAACTTTTGGAATGTGGTGAGATAGGTATAGTATCTACCCGTGTACAACATTTCAAGTCAATTGGTTGAAAATTGACTGAGTTATAGTGGCAAACAGACGAATATAGAACCACCACCCAAGTGGCGCGATACCCTACCTACCGAATGCTAACCTGGATTTTCTAGTTTTCCCACGCACTACATTTTTGTCACGGGGTGCCTTGGCGCGTTGTTATAGCAACTACTGTCTCGTGGCACGCTTTGAGTTCCTCTCTTGACGGATCTGCTTGCAATGTGCACCCTCATCAAACCCGATCGGGTTTGATCATACCACAATATGACGTAATGAGATTCAGCTTACAACACCGCAACAAACAACAATAACCAGACAACCCGTTCCGCCATCGCTCGGACGGAGGTGCGAGCAAACCTGTTTCCGAACTAGGTAAGGTACTCAACATCGCGGATCGGATTGGACTATATTTTCTCTTTCCCTTGATTCCCCTCTCTTCACGACGGCATTTGCCGTCATCAAGACGAAAAATTTCTAATCTATTTCAATTGTTCGAAGCGATAATTTAATCTTTACACTCGGCAATTTTCGGGAAACGTTTCTTTCGTGCCGCACAAAGCTGGAAATGTTAATGATTTTAACTAATGTTATATTTATGAAATCACTACCCATGGTACAGGAAACCGCTCGCCTTTTCAGTAGTGGTCCCCCTATATTGGTCTATGCAATAAAATAGGAGAAGAGTGCAGTTTGTATCGTCCATAGGGTAATTGTTCCCATCGTTGCGGTAGTACCTATTGTTGCGGTAATGGCAATTGAGCACTTTTTCGACTGAAATGTTACCAAAAGGTATTTTTAATAGATGTATGGTGCTTAAATTATGAGATTGCACCATTTGTTTGCTTAAGATTTGCCCAAAAACCTATTTTAAAAAAATATTTTCATAAATGTGTTTGCTGCTGTGTTCCTATTGTTGCGGTAGTGTTCCTAATGTTGCGGTATCCCATATGATTTCAATGGGATACCGCAACAATAGGAACAAAATACCGCAACATTAGGAACACAATGATCTTTCAGATAAAAACGAATAAAATGCTCATAACAACAACAAAGTGGCAATATTTCGTTATTTTCCCGTAGATTAAGGATGGATTTTATTATTTTCAATTCAATCCATGTAAAAAGTTTGCTTGGGGCGATACAATTGTGGTTTAAACATGAACCCAGCGCTTAACTCCTCCATGATCGGATCAATTACCCTATCTACGAATAAAACTAAAACAAAATTGTGGTTTATTATTGCTCAATTCGATTCCCTGTATACGAACCACTCCATAAACTTTCGATCTAAGTAACTCGTCAAATCAGTTAAACTCGGGACACAGTGCAATCACATGTTTATCCTCAGCTGCGTTTCCATTTGATTAACTTCCATCCGTGTAAGCAGCGTAGGTGGCGGTTACCATGGGCAACTGTCAAAAGCATTAATTTTCTCGATTCAACCGGAAATGGTAGCCAAAGTGTGCTTCTGTAAATGTATGCAATGATAGTTGAGAATCATTATTATTCCATTCATTCGTTGAAATCGAGTACGAGTTCGCGCCTTCATGCAGGTTCTTCTACTGAATCACCGGATGTAGCTTATTATAATCTGTACGCATCGGTGAATTATTGTCGGTGATCGACTGATGAAAAGGATATGATGTTACAAAGAGCTGTATAAATTGATGAACATTTCCTCAAAATACAATTTGTGAATAAGTATTGCAACTTTTCTTCAAAAAGTTGCATTTCAATCATCTGTTTTAAAAGTTTATATTGATCGGCTTTCATGGCCTTCTATGCGCGAAGCCTGGTTACTTGATAGAACTGTCTTATTCGTTGGACTGCTTTGTTACTCGTCGATCATCTATAACATTTCCATTAATATATGAATGTTTACAAATAAGCGTACATTATGACCGGCTACCGACCGGCATCGCGCTATGCTGCGATGCGATAGAGAACGACAACCGGGAGCGATTTGGTTCCGAGCTCCTTGGCCACGGTTATGAATCATCATCATCATAATCGCCAGGCCAGAGCCACATTCATACTCGAATCGCTGAGCAGACGATATCATTCACACCGTAGTAGGCATATGCCGCCGCCACATGTGTTTGAGTCATGTGTAAACGATGACAACGATTCCACCAACAACATGGGCTAATCGTCATCCTCTTCGTTTGTTGTTGACAATACCATAAACGAATATGAAACAGACAAATGATATTCATTATGAGAGTAGGTGTGCCTCGGCAGTTTGTCTCATATGTAGATATGTATTGAGGAAACACACGACTGCAATTGCGATGGTGACAGGGACAATGCGTAAGCTCAAAATGTGGGGAGTGTGTTGGAGCAGTTTTCAATATTTTCAATTGTTTAATTATTTGATGAATTGAATCAATTATGTAACATTATTGTCACACAGCCCCCATATATTTTTGCGATTTTCAATTCAAATTTGTCATTACATATGTATACCTACTAAACAATACTTTATTTTTCACAATTTGTTTATTTAGCAGGGCCAAACGCTCGTAGGTTTAACGGGGCCGAAAACCATTCATATATTAGTGGAATGTATTATTGAAACTCCCATCAAGTAAAAACAACCCCTAATAATGCTAAAAGCGGAATCGCTTGTTAAGTGTACAAACCCTACTAGTAACCCCCACTTGACATCGGCGCCCCTGCTGCCAATACATTTTTGTTTTGCTTTGCACTTTACGCTACCCATACATAACCTGTCAGAAGATGCATATTTGTTTCAAACACGAATTGCATTCGCTTCAAATGTGACGTTCGATTTGCTCCCAAAAGTTTTATTTTTGTGGCCTGAACAAATTGACGCAATTTATTTGAGTTTACCTCAAATATTTTTGATTTTACCACGTGGACAACTCGGACTATGTACAGTAAGAACGAGAACGGAGAGATGTTTGCAGAGTTTTGTGTCAACAATGACGTGGTGATTGGGGGATCGCTCTTTCCAAAAGATATTATAGTACAAGATGAAGATTGTCGATCTCGTCGCTGTTCGCAACATCTCCGGGCCACGTGTGTCAAACAGTTTGTTAACAGCATCAGCTGGTGGCGATGAGAGGCTAACATATGAAAGTGTCTGAAATAGAATATGTCAGACTCCATACTGAGTGACGAAATCTTGAAAATTTTTGTTGCTGAAATCAATGATTTAAGTAATCTGAGCCGAACATTAACCGTAGATGTCAGGTTCTTCAACGCCGTCTAAGAAAAAATGCTAATTTAGTTTTAAGAAACGAGTACTCCGCATGTGAGAAAAAGTGATTCAGGGTACAATCAAATATTGAGATAGAAACATTGAAAGACAAATGGGAGAAACTAGGGATCTCAATGAAAACCGTGCTGGTTATCGTCGATGATCAGTATAGTCTATTTTACGAAACGACAACAGTGTTGATATTGATATTCACACTCACGGGCTCGGACGCAACCTCCTGGCTTTCTTTTTTCTTTTTTTTTTTTATTTTTCCTTTCGAAAATTGGCCGGAACAAATCTCATTTTCTTCTTTTGTCACAATACTCGTTGGCTCGCTAAGGGGGAGAACAACAAATAATAAATGTATTTGACGAAGAATTACCCAAACAATTCGGCAAAATCTATAAACTCATCGGATTTGTTAAGAAAATTTTTGTGAAACTCTAATTTCACCTTAAAATTTTAAAATTTCTTGAATAATTTATTGGTGTCCCCCCTCAAAATGTTGAATTCCGACCAAAATTTTCCGAGGGGGCGGTGACATAAGAGAAAATCGAAATTTGTGTCAGCCTAATCCGTTTTGGAATGAGTACCTATAACGCAACAGTATAACTATTAGTAGAAATCCGTTGTTCATAAACTATTTGAAATCTAATTTCTTCGTAAAAATCCTTTCAAAATCTAAAAAATGTAGACAACGATCGCATTTGGGAAGATATCAATTGTTCGATGTTGTTGAACTATCGCATAGCATACTTTCCATGTAAAGTCGTTATCGAAAGAATATTTCTTCAAAACATGAATCATCAATTCATGAATTGAACATCCACAAATGTCATGGAAACCAGAACTACCAAGAAGTTTACAGTGGTTCGGTCGTGATGCCATAAATGGACAAGCATAGTTACAGTATTTTCTTTTAAAAAACAAATGATAATCCAAATTAGTAAACGTAATCGTTCTGCCCTCGAATAGCCCTGCTCACGAGGAATGAGAAGAATGTTTTCTCTTGATATGCAAGGTTCAATATCTCAAATTTTAGTTGGGTATCGAACAGCCCTGACCTTGAATAAGAGGAAAATACAAAACAGCACTTTCCACAAGTACTGGGTGAATAATCGATGCTTTTTCCATACAAAGAGTCATTTGGAAATCATACCACCGACAAACCGACGTGCCAGCTTATACAACTCTTCTAATATTTCTTGGTAAATAAATTCTTCTTTTAATCACTAGCTCCATCTGTGCGATGATTTACACAGCTTCTTCTGTATCAGGGATGCCATATATACAGATTTATCTGTATTATACAGATTTTTCAGCATCAATACATACAGATAGCGTTTATATGAAATACATATTTTCTATTTGTATGGGATACAGATTTCTCACTCAAATTTTATATGGGATACAGACTTTTGAGCGAGTGATACATAAAATCATCTGGCATCTCTGCTCGGTATGTATGTGTGCGTGCGTACAGGAACTTTACATTGTCAAATTATTTTACTCATTACGAAGTAATAATCTTCATTCAATGTTTTGCGCAATAAAAATAAATTTCTTCATAAACATAGAAATGCAATTTGATCCGCCAAAAGATTTTATGTTTGGGCTTTTTGATTATTTTGCTTCTTATCAAAGGATTTCGTTGAATAGCTCTATTGCATGATTGATTGTATTTTCTATTGGTGGGATTGAAATAAGAGTGCATGTGAAGTTTACATCGATCTTATGGAATTTTTTACGCTGTTTTATGACATCTTGTTTAAGGTTTCTTTTTCCAAGATTAAAATAACAGAACGAGTTACGAATTTTCAACGGTTTGAGATTCAAATTTCTTGCCAATCTTGTTTTAATTGCCTTACAAAGTGGTGTTTGGTTTCAGCATGTTTTGACTTATGATTGATGCCTGCTGCACCGATTTGTTTAATGCAGCTTTGATTGTCCTCGGTTATCTTGATTGGTAAATTCACAGGGATTCCAAGGTCGTCAAAGAGTAGCAGGATCCAGTTCAACTCCTTACAGCTTTCAGCCAAGGCAACATATTCTGCTTCCGTGCTGCTTAGTGTCACGTTGTCCTTCCATGAAATCATCCCTGCTGCGTATTGCAACAAATATCCTGTGGTTGATTTTCTGTCCTTAGCATCGCCTGCCCAGTCAGCATCCACGTAGACTTCAAGCGGGGAAGAATTTGCGCCAAGATCCATGGTTCCTTTCAGATAACTTAAAATCCTTTTTGCTTCAACCCAATCCGACTGTGTTGGACAACTAGTCTTCCTTCCTAGGATTGAAACAGCTACTGCGATATCTGGGCGGGTATTGACGGCCACATACAGCAATCCTCCTATCAGGCTAGCATACTGGTTGTTGTTTGGTAGCTCTGGTTCCTCCTCCTTTGGTAGTAGGTGGCCAGGATCCAAGGGAATTTTTGACTGTTTGGCTTCGTCCATGTAAAATCGTCCAAGTAGCTTCTAGATATACGACTTTTGATTGGGAGCAACGCCATTTCCCAAACGAGTAACCTGGATTCCAAGGAAGTGCTTCATATTGCCCAGCGACGTTATTTGGAAGTTACGATTCAGGGCATCGATGATTTCTTGATATTCTTTTTCGGTTTTACATACCACAACAAAATCGTCTACGTATACAGCCAAATATGCAGTTCTTCTTTTTTCGTTTCGCACATACAAACAGGGATCATTGACGGATGGCTTGAACTTCAAACTGGCAAGTTTTTGTTCCAAATTCTTGCAGCTTGTTGTAGTCCATATAGTTCTTTGAGAAGCTTGCAAACTAAATTCTTGTCGCCAATTTCATAGTCGGCTGGCTGACGCATGTAGACCAATTCTTATAGTTCTCCGTTCAGGTATGCAGTTTTCACATCCGCATGTTTAACCCTAAAAGGGATACCTTCATGGCCTCAGTATCGTCACCTCGCTGAGTGTGTTCCATCAAAGACGAGCTCTGAAAGGCGCCTGGGGTCCAATGGACCCCAGGTATCCCTTTTAGGGTTAATAAGCATGTTCCGTTGGGTCGCCACAGACAGAAGTGTTCTGAACGTTACCATTTTAACGACGGGGGCATAGACTTAATCATAATCGGTTCCAAATTTTTGAGTAAAGCCTTGAGCAACCAGTCTTGCTTTATAGCGGGCTACATTTCCGTGTTCGTCTAACTTACGCTTGAAAATCCATTTACATCCTACGGTTTTTCGTCCAGGTGGGAGTGGTACTAGATCCCACGTTTTATTCTCCTGGTGCGACATCAGCTCCTCCTTGATGGCACTTTTCTAAAGTTCACTTTCCGGTCCTTCCACGGCTTCCTTGAACAAGCGAGGCTCCGGAAGTTGATTTTTAGCCATACCAACTTTGAAACGATTTGATTGATTTGTCTTTATTTAAGAGACTTTCAGCCCTTGGCTGGTACGTCTCTACCTTTGAAACGACTTGTAGCCACTCCTTTCGTACTTCTGTTGGATTTTCTTAAAGTATTGATCTCCACCACATCGTCCTCGCTTTCGGCACTGGAGCTGGTTTCCCCTTCACTAGCGTCCACGAAAGAATCTTCATCATCATCAAACGTTGGTACAGGATTGCTACTGCCATTCTCCTTTGGTGTGCTCAAATCGATTTCAATATTTCCAGGCCGCTCCACTGCTTGGGTTTGAAGATCTTTTCCTTCGTTGATGAAACGAGCATCCCTGCTGCATGTCAGCTTGTTTGTTGATTGGTCCACGAAACGATAAGCTTTTTGAGAGTCCGCGTATCCAACAAAGGTAAGTTTCACTGCCTTTGAGTCTAGTTTTGTCCTTTTCTGGTCCGGTTTGTGATCAAACGCTTGACTTCCAAACATTTGAACATGCTTCAGGTCAGGTTTCCTTCCAAACCATGCTTCGTAGGGGGTTGATTTGATTGATCTTGTCGGGAGCAAATGTTGTATATGCTGCAGTATTGAAAGCTTCAGCCCAAAACCGTACATCCATGTTTTCTTTAATTAACATACAGCGAGCCACTTCAACGAGTGTTCTGTTTTTCCGTTCTGCGATGCCATTTTGCTGGAGACTGTATGTTGCTGTATATTGTGGGGTGATCCCTTTACTGCGATAGAAACGACCAAGATTTTTAGATTTGTACCCTCCTCCTGAATCCGAGCGAATGATGGCCGGGATTTTTCCAAACCGTGTTTCCGCCATTTGAACGAATTCCTGGATCTTTTCAGGTACTTTATCCTTTCGTTTCAAAAAATATACCTTCGTTGTTGTGGTGGAAATGCTTCCTTGAAATAAATCGACACCTACTGATAGCAGCTTCCTCTAAGCAGCTTCAATGCTGTAATAGTTTTTTTTTTAGTGATTATAACTATTTCATTTTATAAATAAACTTACATTTTAGTGTACGATTTCCTCTATCTACAAAAGAAGCTCCACTGTTCCAACTAATAAGAATACCTTCTGATCTCCTCATCTGATTTCACACAGCAGTGTTGCCAGTTTCACCGAGCTAATCAATTTCTATCACAACATTCGTGAATCTCGTGAAATCATCAATCATAGTCATGAAGTATCGTATTCCGCCGGGAGTGATCGTCTTCATGGGTTCACACACATCATTATGCACTAAGGGGCTGTTCATAAACCACGTAGACCAAAATTTTGCTATCTTAGACCCCCCCCTCCCCCCTCGTAGACTTTTGTCCATACAAAATTTTGAAACTTGTATGGAGCGCAGACTTTGACTTGACCCCCCCCCCCCCTCTCCTCAAAAAGTCTACATGGTTTATGAACGGCCCCTAAGTCGAGCATCTTCTTGGACTGTTCTCTGGTTTGCTTGGGGAACGGTAACCTGGCCAGTTTTCCTTCGAGGCAGCATTCACAATTCGTCCACAGCGCATTTCTCGATCCGAATCCCGGTTGCTAGGTCCTCTCGCACGAGCTTCTGTATAGCATCCGGGTCTCGATGTCCAAGTTTCTTGTGCCACATGTGAATGCAATTTTTCGGGTGTTTCGTTCCAGCCTTCAGTGACTTGTTCCTCAGCAGATTCAAACGGTACAAACTTTCCCTTTTGTCTGCAGAAGCAACAACATTGCCATTCTTCATAATCTTGCAGGTGTTTTGAGTGAATAGGACTCCGCACCCTTTTCAGTGAATCTTCCTACTGACACCAAATGAGCATCCAAGCTTGGCACGTGCAAAACATCGGTAAGCTTCACTTCATGATGATTACGAACGTCATCCAGACACATCAACGTGCAACTGCCTTTTCCAGCAACTGCTGCTTCGTTACCATCCGCCAACGTAACGGTCGTTCCGGATAGCTCTGCGTAGTTTTCGAAAAAATCTTGTTCTCCACACATATGGCAGCTGGCTCCGGAATCGACGATCCACATATTCCTGGGCTTGATTTGTTTGTTGACGGTGAAACAATACGGATGATCTTCATTCTCCTCGCGTACCACACGGGCTTTCGGTTTTGATTTCGATGATGGCTAACGAAATGCATTCTTCGGACGAAATCCTTGATTCTCCTGTCGACGCTGACGGTTTGAAAAAGGGCAATCTTTCATTTTGTGTCCAGGCTTGTTGCAGGAATGGCACAAGATCTGCTTTCTTCCAGCTTCAATCTTCAAAATTGATTCTCCGACGTTGTGCGTACCGGAACGTTTCAAGGATTCGTCTATCAGCTTCGATTTCACAAGTTCCATCGTAAGCTCGTTGTCGGACCGCGTCTCCAATGCCGTCGTCAAAGTGTCGTATGAGTCAGGCAGACTCCTCAATACCATGGCTACCATCAGTGGCTGATCCAGTTTCTGACCAGCATTAGACAGGCGGGAGAAGAGTGATTTCATTTCTTGAATATGACGTTCCATGTTTTCTCCATTGCGGTACTCCATTTGGCAAATTCGTTTGAGGATAGTGACCTTCGACGATAACGACGCATTTTGATGACGTTGCTTCAGACTCTGAAGTTCTGAAGTTCAGAGCTTCCCAAAATTCTTTAGCGGTCTTGCAGTTCATGATGGTTGAGTGTTGACTATTTTCAACGAATAACGCTATGGTTGCCCTTGCCCAATCGTCGCCGGATTTCCAATCGCCGGTCACCAGCACGGGCGCTTGTTCCGAAATATACTTCCATAATGACTCCCGGATCAGCAACATTTCTGTCTTGAATCTCCCAGCTTTCGTAGTTGGCGTTGTTCAGGCGCTCCAAAACGATCTTGTTCGCTTCCATCTTGAGCTGACCCAAAGTTTCGACCGGTTCGCTTCAGTGATTCTTCAAGACTGTTCAGCTGATCCAAAGGCCCATTCGCGACTGCGAAAGTTGATGAGCCGGGAAACACTCTTTCTTCCTACGGGGTTTCTTATGGGCGTATGAGTGAAAAAAAAGCAAAAAATCTTCCCTCCTTCACTTTCTCACAGAAAACCGCAAAACAAAATCATCACCTTCGTAGGTAGTCCCCAATAACCTCTTGAATGGGAGAGTTGTCGTAGATCAAATAAAATAATTTTTACTAGTTCAGTGGTAAAATATCGAATGAATAGATTAAATAGCTCCTCCTGTATTTACATTACTCTAATGTCAGCTCTGGGATATGTACTTAATCGCCTACTTGATGTAACATCGCCAGGGTCGCCTACTTGATAAATCTTCTACAGGATTTGCTGGAGGAACTCCTAGAGGAATATCTAGAGGAATTCTTAGATAGATTGCCAAAGGAATCCCAGAAGGAATTCTTGTTGGAATCTATAGAGGAGCTCCTGTAGGAAAACCTGAAAAAAAATCTGGGAGATATTTCCCTGGTGGAAATCCTAGAGGAATTCCCGGAGAAATTTCTGAAGGAATGCCTGAAAGAATCCCAGGAGTAATATCTGGACAAATCCCTGGATCGATTTCTGGTGGAATACTTATAGGAACCTTTTGTATCCCGCGCCCGTACGTGGTGGTCGAACTCGCGTACCGAGAACATTAGCGCGAGAAATAAATTAAAACATAATTATCGGACGAACGAGTTAAAACGCGTTGTTATGATAAAACGAAACAATAACAAAACTAACTTTATTTACATACATTACATTTGGGTAACATTCATTCAATAACAATTATACATGTATGCGCTGTGTCAACATCAAAGGGTGACAGATGTTCAGTCGCCCGCGAGTCCAGCGGCGGTGGAATAGGTAGGGGCTATCCGCATCAATGTTGTCCCCAATATCCCCCCTTCTCAATAGAGATGGTACGGGTCGAACCACTGCGGAGGCCTTCGAGCTCTGGAAGACCTTCGTGGAAGCTGTACCGGAGTAACTGGTTCGCTATCTGCCGATGCGAACTCTGGGGATGCTGACGTAGCAGACATAGATGACGATGATGACGAGGACATGGACGAGGACACAGACGGCACAGGTGGCAACGGTGGGAACTCTCTTGACGAGTCCGTGGGGTCCGTTGGGAACATAGATGGTGTTGGGACTGGCGGCGCAGTTCTCGGAATGCTCCACGCTTCCAGCAGAACGTCTAGAGGTAGTTCTGACTGCGGCCTGCTGCTACCTGGTGTTGCACCGCCTTAAGGGTGACAGATGTTCAGTCGCCCGCGAGTCCAGCGGCGGCGGCATAGGTAGAGGCTATCCGCATTAATGTTGTCCCCAACCGAACCAAAGGAGGAATCCCTGAAAGGAACTTCTGGAGGAATGTCTAGAGAAATTCCTGGAGGAATGCCTAGAGAAATTCCTGGGGGCATCCCTAGAAGAGTTCCTGAAGGAATCCCTAGAAAAAATCCTTGGAGCAATTTCTGAAGGAATATCTGGAGGATTGCCTGAGTTTTACTGAAGGAATTCCTGGAGAAATCCCTGGAGAAATACCAGAATGAATTCCTTGAGCAATCCCTGAAAGAATTTCAAAAGGAATCTCTGATTGAATGCCCGAAGGAATTTCAGAAGGAATATGGAAGAGTGCCAGGAGGATTTTTTGGAGGAAATCCTAGAGGAATCCTTGGAGGGATCGCTAGGGGAATCCCTGGAAGAATTTCTGGAGCAACTCCTGAAGAGCTACTGTAGCAATACCTAAAAAAATTCCTGAAGGAATTCCTGGAACAATTTTCGAAGGCATGCATAGAGGAACTCTTGGAGGAATATCAAGGGGAATCATTGGAGAGATCGCCAAAGGAATCCCAGGAGGAACTCTTGTAGGAATCCCTCGAGGAGCTCCAGTAGAAATACCTAGAAAACTTTTGGAGGAATTCCTGTAGGAATTTCTTAAGGAACTCCTGGAGAAGTCCCTGGAGGAAATCCTAGAGGATTTTTTTTTTTTTGTCTTTATTAAAGAGATTTTCAGCCCTAGGCTGGTTCATCTCTGATAGAGGAATTCCGGGAGGAACTCCTGGTGGAATTCCTGAAAAAATGCCTATAAGAATCCCTGAAGAAATATCTGGACAAATCCCTGGAGCAATTCCTGGTGGAATCCCTGTAGAAATCCCAGCAGAAAACCTTGGAGGAATCTCTGGAGGAATTCCAGGAAGAATATATTTAATAGTTCCTGGAAAAATCCCTAGAGAAATCTCTAGAGGGTTCCCTTGAGTAATTCCTAGAGAAATACCTGGAAATATGCCTGGAGACATGCCGGTAAGAGTTCCTGGAGGAATCTGTAGAGGAATTTCTGGAGGAATCCCTGGAGGAATCCCTTGAGGGATCTCTGAAGCACTTCTGGGAGGAACACTTGGAGAAATTCCCCTGAAAGAGTTCCTGGAGGAATACTGAGGTATTCCTAGAGGGATATCTAAAGTAACTTCTGGAGGAATCTCTAGAGGAACTCCTGAAGGAATCCTTAGAGGAATCCCAGGAAGAATCCCTGCAAGAATCTCTGGAGGACTTTTTGGATTTCTCAGAGGAATCACAGCAGAAATTCCCGGAGGATTCCTAGTAGGTATCCCAGGAGGATTTTCTGAAGATATCCCAGGAGGAGGTACTGAAGAAATCGCTGACATCTTGGAGAAATCCTGAAGGAATCCGAAGAGTCCGTGGGGGAGCTTCATAGGAATCCCTGTTGCAGTTCCTGAAGACGATGATCGGTTTCAAGTCAAAACTTAACTGTAACATGTATGACACACCACTCGTCCTCGATAGAAACAATGTTCTAAGTACATATTATCTTTCATAACTGTTATGAAGTACATACCACAAGTCAGCCTTGTTATCTTTAAGTATCAGCCCGAACGGAACAAGGGATTGGCCCTGTCTTATCAGCGAATGATGTGGCGCACAATTCTTCGGAGAAATTCCTCAACGGTTCACAGGGACTCGACTCAACTGCCTATAGCATTACCAAACGCCATCATCACCACCGTTTTTTGGTGAATAAGACTGATTTATCGAGAAAACGCATCGCGCGGACCGGTCCGTTGACTGATTGACTGTTATTGAAGGTGATGGAGATAATAAACGTGTTATCATGCAAGTTCCTCCCAAAAGCTGCGCGCTCGATTAATAACAATAAAAACCTCAAATAAAAATATTCGATTGATGATCGCTCGAACTGGCTGCGCCTCTCCAACCAAACCCTCATCAGAAACGATCAACGAACGAACGAACGAACGCCAAAAACGGCAGGATGAGCGGTCACGTGGAACGAGCAGCAGAAGGGGCTTTCTCGTTCCTGGGGCCCCGGCTACTAGGATGATAATGCGATATGCTTTTTACACACCATCCAACCAACCCATGCATTTATGTATGAAGAAGGTGTACCGAACTTCCATCCAGCTATAGCTAGGCTAAATTGTTGTTGTTACTTCGCCGATCGCCTTTTCCATCCGTTGAATCGCGTCTGTCTCTATTTGTTCGTCTTCTTCGCGGTGAATCCCTATAAGAAAATCCGAACACGCGAAAAGTCCAAAACGAGCGCCGCCGTTGTTTGCCATGCCATCCACACACCACCGCCCCTTTGTACTCTCTAGCGCCAGTCACACGGTGCATATATTGATCAATAGTTGGCCGTTTTATGGATGCATTGAATGTATAATATTGTTCAAAAATAGATTGACATCAATCATTCAACTTTTCCCCTATCTTCCGTTTGATCAACCATACAGCAATATTTCCCCTCCATAGCGCATTTTTCTTCAATTTTCTCTACAATATTTCCCCACCTTCAAAATTGTTACATCAATCCTCTCGAAGATTGTTCAAACCATGGGTCAAATTATTCCATGGATCAATTGATTGGTTCAATATTTCCCCTCCAGATCAACCTATCATTCTTTCAATGCAGCAGCGCGTGAACGAGAGCATCATCATTGCAGAGCATTCTTCCGTGTTGCCATATTTTTTTTAAATTTAAATAAACAGCTATTGAAATATATTATACAAAAAAAACTGAATTCAGATGTAATAAATCATCGAACAAAAAAAAACAATTTATGCAGAAGTAATGTAGTAAATTTATGCAAAGTTTATGTAAAGTAATTTATGCAGAGGTAAATGTAATGAACCCAACTACATAAGTGACCCGATTTTGTCAGCCCCTTTTCGGAACACATTTTCCGCTCTCCTTAAAAACTAAAACAGTTTTTCAAACTTTTTATCCCTTTATGTTCTGCATTTAAACTGTAGTTTGATGATAAACATTAATTAATGTGTTTAAGTTTAACCGTAAGATAACGAGAGCAAAAAGTTTGTCGCAGAATGGGGCTGACAAAATCGGGTCCTTACTGTATTACATTGCATTATGCATTAGTGATAATAAACAGTTCACAACATTTTTTGTGTAATCTTCTAACTTGGTTCGTGTCCCACCGAACTTTGCTAAACATTACTGGTGCACTGGCGGTCTCTAACACCAGTTAATTAATAATTTGCACATTATGGTGGTAACATGCTTAGCTGCGTTACCTATAAATTAGAAATACCCCCTTCTGACAAATAACATCCTTTGTGTAATGTCGAAATAAAGGTAATTCAGCAAGACGGCACTGAAGGTGTTTCGAGTCCCATCCCATGGGCTGTCCAAAACTTTTCGTAATAAAAAATATGTAAAATGTTTGATTATGTAAAAATGGTTAGAAGAAGAATTAATATGAATAGAAAATTCATTAAAAAAACATAAATAAAAATGTGACAGAAATGCATTGTATACATTATCTTCCGCATTATTGGCTTTGGGATTGGTAGGACTGAAAATCAACCGCACACCCACCGACGACGCATTGATTCAATAAAAGGCTTTGCTTTGCTAGCTGTGCACGTATGATAAGCATGCACGGATACTTGTTTTTTTTTCTCTTTATGCATTAACTTCTCTCATACTGCCGGGAGATTTTCTCTCTGCTTGACGTTGAGCACATAGTGGCTGAGGTGCGATGCAAAGAGAAAAGAGATCGGATAAGAGGCGAAGCACACTCTGTGGAAACTATATGCAGAACGCATGAACCGAACATAGTAGATGAGTTGCGATGAGTGCGCAGATGCGATGGAGCTGCTTCGACGCATGTGATCGCAAGAGAACGCAAGAGAATGCTTGTCGGGTATGGATTTTATGATTGCGCTCGTTGTGTATGTAAAGCAATGCGGATTCAATGAGTTGGGAATGCTAGTAGGTAATATAAAATGCGTTAATATGTTGTTGTTTTTAAACATTACTCAATGCTCTTTCACATGACATGCATTTTGATGGACCAGACGTAATAAAAATTAATCATACTGTCTATCGATCACCATGTAAAATAACATATTTCATTGCATATACAATAGTATTCCATCAAATCGTTTAAGTTTTTTACATCATAATTTTGTTATTATATGTGTATAAGAAAACATTTTATTTTTTTTTTCTGTTCGGGATTTGAATCAAGTGATCAATGTTTGATATGGTCGTTTGTTCAGTGCATGTTATTCATGTGCAAGTTAGAAAGTTTACGGTTTTATGGTATTCAACTTAATTGCTAAAAGGATTCTGATTGAAAAGTTCTGCTTTTTCTTTGTCAGGCAAAACCCTTAACGAAAAGAGTGTGACATCAATTTCGATTGATACTCTTTTAACACCACAGCGTAACAAAAAATAACCTTTTGTCTGTCTCAAGAGCAAACTTATGTGTCTCCGAAGGATTTTGGGCCGCTGAATCCGAATCCGGGCTCAGATTTGCTCTAACACGTCACAATTTTGAGCTATACCTCAATTTATAGAGCAAAATATGCGATTTTGGGCTTTTTTGACTGCAAGCCATTAAGCAAGAAAATATTTTTTTTAAGCAATCAAAAGGTTAATTGGTCAATTAACATCTAAATTAACGACTTTTGCAAAATATTTCGTTTTACCAAATCGAATTTGATTGTTTTAAGCGATTTATGTTAGGTACGATATTTCCCATACAAGTCACCCTCCAGAAGTTGCATGCAAGTTTCCATACTAACATAAAATGCTTAAATCTATCAAATTTGATTAGGTAAAACGAAATATTTTGCATGAGTCGATAATTTAGATGTTAATTGACCAATTAACCTTTTGATTACTCAAAAAAATATGGCCTTGCTTAATGGCTTGCAGTCAAAAAAGCCCAAAATCGCATATTTTGCCCCATAAATTGAGGTATAGCTCAAAATTGTGGCGTGTTAGAGCAAATCTGAGCCCGGATTCGGATTCAGCGGCCCAAACTACTTCGGAGACACATAAGTTTGCTCTTGAGACAAAAAAATGTTGCGCTGTGTAATTAATTCAATAATCTCAATCTTGTACAGTTACACCAGATATTTTTTGAACTGGTCGGTTTTTGCAATTGCAACAGGATCAAAACTGACTAAGTTATAGCAAAAAAAAACGGCCCGCGCAAAACAAAAAGCGGGTGCATTTTATCTTTCCGCTCTTATAGATGAAACGATCATTTCACTACCCACATCCAAAGAAGCGCTTCAACATACAAGCGACTTCATCGATCAAATCACGCGAGTCGTTGATGCGCACGAAACAGGCGAAAAGGATGTGAAAACAACATGCGCACCCTCATTGAAAACCTCATGCACTATGGCCTATCAAACATCCCTCTTCTCATCTCATAACTTATCGCATCCGATCGCATCTCACCTTACCCACTATGGTCACAGCCTGAGCCTCGGCTTGATTTATCTCTCTGGAAAGGGGTAATGTCGAAGATATTGGATTGATACTTGGTTTGATCCTCGTGATTTCATCAATAATCCTTGAGAAAGAAATAATTGATGAAATGGTGGAATAAAGGAAACAAGAAAGCGCTGCCAAATAAACATTTTCAAGCACAAGTTGCGCATCGTAAATTTTCATTAGATTATTTAGGAATATGTAATGTTTAATATTTAATATTGGTTCATTATGTTTTATATCACATCTTTAATTTCCACTAACGTATATGCGATTTTCTAGTGCCTTTAGTATAAAATGCTACAAAACTCAGTATATTTTCCACAGCTTTGTTCTTTTCGTCATGGGGTGTTATCTAAAGTCTGATAAACTGAAAGTTGGCGTCACATCTTTGCCAATCAAACTGTTTACAACTAAGTTTCAAGATATTTGGACGACAAAAAACTCTTATGGCAAAGAGAGAAGCACTGCCAATAATAGACAAAGTCACTCTCAAGGCATATAATTTAATCATAGTTCAGTAATCAATCTAGCTATAGATAAACCTGGTAATAACGGATAAAGCAAACATTTTCAATTATAGCCGAAACAAACAAATCAATATGGCAATAACCTCTTATCAGCCTTTGTTTTCCAAACCTCTACTGATTTACATATTTACTATGACATTAGCAAAAATCAAAACTTGTTCGAACCTAACTATTATTTATTTATTTATTTATTTTTAACTTTAAATTTTGTAAGAGGGAAAAGCCCCTTTGAGTGATTTCCGAATTTACATGTTGAAGTTCGAACCTAACTGTTAATACTTATTGTTTAAGCTCCATTTTGTATGAAGTATTTTGGTTCACCGGTAGAAGTTCATAACTTGTGTTAGAAATTAAAAAACATCAACCTTCTCAAGAAATTAGGAAAAATAGCATGATGAATTAGTAAATAGATCCACTATTTACCAATTCATCATACTTATCCGAGAGATTGGGTTCAATAAATAAGAGTTTATGAATGCTTACAAAAAATCGAATATGACGTGGTAAATAACCAAAATTATCAAAACATTATTTTTTCATAATCATTAATGGAATTGAATAAGCAAGTGAAATATCGAAATTTGCACTTTTATAATGATCAAGTCTTTATTTTATTTACAATGCAGAAACGTGACACTTTATATATTTCTAAAAATTTCCTTCCAAAGCATTCCATAAAATTCAATTGAGCTGGCCACCATGAACGCCGTAAACCACGCGCTGAATGTTGGTGAATTGCTATCTCTTCCTCACTGATGGAATGGTCTTCGCTCAATCTGCTGACTCTTTTACCCTGCTGGATTGATCGAATAAAACAACTCAAGGGGAAAGTTTGACGGACTTGGATGATCTTGATGGTTTGGTCAAACTGGATGATAGCGGTGGTTGGATCAATCTTGCGGAGGGGAAATATTGAGGATATGATCACCAGCCTCAATCCTCGCTTTTTCAGGTTGGTCAGTATTTACATCAAGATTCAACATTATCATCCATGTTTTCCTCAATAAAAATGCATGCAATACATTTAGCAATATTTCCATCAAATTGTGTTTCTTGATGAAGTTGAAGGAAAGATTGAACCTCTTGGTTGAATCAACTTATTGATAAGTGTAAATGGCACTTCTCACGACGGCTGAAGGCGCGAGATGCACTCACACTCACTCACCCCGCTCGCTCAACACTTTGCCGCAACGCTTTGCGTATACTTCCGTTCGCATCGTCCACGCGCGACCGTTGGATTTTGGTTAGCCGCGGAGAAGCTTATTCCAATCATCGATCGAAGTGAGTGGTGGTGGTGAGTGCGACTGCCTATCCGTACACGCGAGAGACGGTGAGCCGGAAAGTTTGGCGCGAGTGTGGTGGTACCCCATGCAACCAAGCCAGTAATACCATATATGGTCAAAAGCGAAGCGATTGGGCATGCTGCCAACGGTTCCAATGGAGGGGTACTATTTATAATCTGAGTGTTGTTTAAAAATTGTATCACTACAGTTCTTGTAATCGTGCTGTGAACATTATTTAGTTTAACAAGAAAAAAGAGTGGTTCGAAGAGTGTCTACAAGCCGTAGCTTAACATTTTCTGTGAAAACTAGAAGCTACGCCGATCCTGTCTCTTCCTTGAAGGAACACACGCAGAAACACACACACAATTAATTTATTTGTAATTTAGGATTTTTTATATTTAATAAACCAAATGTAAGTAACAAAGTTTACACAAATCCTATAAGAAAATCAGCTATTGTGGGGGATCAAACAAGTGCCAAAGGAAATTGTTCGACAAGTGCTATTCAAACAAGGACTACAAAGGACGTGTGTGCTCAAAGGACAGAAAAAAACCTGATGAACAGTGTGATTTGGTGATACAACGAACATTTAAGAACGTTACGGCTGAAATCAAAGTTCAATCGGAGAAAAGCTCAGAAACAAGTGATTTCAACTGGGAAAATTGGATTAAAGCGATGAAAATTTCATCCGCAAAAGTTGTGCACCGTTATTTACCAACAGCGCAAAAGAACAGTATTTGTGTATGACACAGCCTCGCAAAAACAACAACAGCAGTGTCAGGGAGTCCTGGAATGTGCTCAATTGCTTACATCCTACGCATTCTCATCGCCCCCCAATCTCCGTTGAAGCGTCGGATAGCCGATTTCATTGAGAGACCACCTTTGGTGGGGTACTTTTCTCAAATTGGTTCCAGCTAATCAGAGTGTGCAGTGAAAAAACATGGGCGGTGGTGGCAATTCTGCTGTATCAGCCTCCGCACCATCAACTGTGAAAAACAAGTCTCCTTCAAGTAGAACAGGGCGACTAGTCACGGAAAATGCGAAGGCTGTGCGGTGCGGTGGAATGCAGCAGAGAGCGGAGGTCTATTCCCAGTCAATGGTGCTTGCTAATGGCGACGTCGGCAGTGAATGATGATGGATGCAAGAAGCGAGGGTGAAAATATCGACGGAAGTGGAACACAGCGCGCTGTGCTGGCTGGGGTGGTGTCTCCGGTGTGTTTGGGTGGCTCTAACATCAATGAGTTTTGCTCTCTTGTAGTGTTGCACCACAGGAAAATGCAATGCAGTTTCCGAAGCATCAGCTCTGGAAGTCACTACCGAAGGAGAGTGTGCCAGCGTGCGAGAAAGTTGCACCACTCTTCGGTGGCCACGTATTTGACTAGTAGTTATTGTGGGAAAGCTGGGCCCGACTTATTTGGAGCTTTCTCACGCGCAGCCACGCAGAGCAGCTACGTGGCTTGTTACATGGGTGTGATTTTGCTGGAAAAGTTTTGACAAGTGCTACCTACTTTCATTGTCAACGGTCTGAGTAATATAAGGAGTCTTCAACGCAGTATTAGAACAACTCAGTATTGTGTAACAAAGCTTAAGTGAACTCAGACAGTTGTAAATTAAGACTATTTGATGATTTTAGACTGTATGATATGAATATCATATGATAAATTGAAGATATCATTAACTTTTGCGATTAATGTATCTAAAAATATTGAAATCTCAAGCTATACATGTTAAATTAATTCATTAGTATTCATCAATATGATTTCTTTATTTCAACTATTTTGAAAGAGGGACAAGCCCCCTTGAGAGGATTTCTATTTGAAATCTTCTTCAAAAAAGCACAAAACAGCCTTGTCTTTTCAAATAAATGTTATAATGTAAAGAATAAGGCTTCATCCGGAGTAATTCCATATCGGAGCCGAAGCCATTCAGATTCATCAATGATATACAATCTGTAAACTTCAAAGTTGTCACTGCTTTTCAGACTTCGAAATAACTAATTTCACACAATATGTACAACAACGTATTGATTTTCATGTAATTTGACAACTGTCTTTGTCTGTTAAACTGACCTGACAATTGCCAAAATGTTCCGTTGTTCAACGAATAATATGTTGAAATACAGCCAATGACAACATTTTAAACTGACTTTTCGTTTATCTCAGCAGACAGATTGACAACGGCCTAGTAGATGCTACCGAACTGTGGGGAAAACTTAGTTAATTCCTCAGTTTGGAAAGTCTGCCGAGTTTTGACCAAGATTTGGTTTTGCATGACTCATCAAAAGTGCATTTCGAATCTGGTGTTCGTACAGTTCAAGTTTCGATCAGTATGATGGTCACGAATTGAACTTTTCACTGCTCAGATTGTGATAAATTCAGTTAAACGAATCAAATTTGACACATTTCCACACATTAATCCTTGAAAAATCACAATTTAGTATACATTCCAAGAGCCATTCGAGAAGCACACACACCGAACCGAATTCTTCCCACCGTCGAATAAACAAACAAACCGTACCGTGTTGATCGGCGGTTCAAAATCAGTCCCCGATAATGCGGCGCGTTCAGTCGCGATAGTCGATCGAATGTTTGTAAACAAATCCGTCGCTTGCTACTACGGACGGCCTATAAGTACGTCCAAACACGTGTTTCGATGCCCTCCAATTAACGCTCGACACACACGTGTACAGTATGTGCGACGAAATGCCACCAGCCTGGTGTTGTTGTTTTCATATTTGTTAACCTTGCGTGGTTATTTATAAAACGGTTCAGGGTCATGGTCGATGTTTGTTTGTTTGCTTTTACCGATCGTGGATCCGTCAAATCAACCGTTTTGTCCGTCCATCAAGTGATTTTTAGACTCGATATTTTGAATTAGACTTCAATCGAACAGTTTGAATTCAAGTCTTCTCTTTTTTATGAGTCAACCACCAGAAATTTGGTTTTGCCTTCCTTTTCATTTTAGTTTTCTATTAGTTTTCCCACAATTTTTGATAAACTGAAGGGATTTCTTTGGTAAGCTCAATGGATTCCTAGCCACTTGCCTTGAAAGTTGAAAAAAAAAATGGGACTGGATCGGAAATCGAACTTAATGTTTTCAGTTTGGTGATTCCAAGCCTTGCTGGTCATCTCCCAAGATCGAACAGATATCCAAAACCGTTGCAACAGTGAATTATCTAACTTTATGGTAGATGACCTCTTATTTTGAGAAGTAATTCGAAGACCCAGAAGGAAATTTTTTGCCCAAATTTGTCGTTTGCACTTCAAAAACAACCCCAAACCTTCCACAGCCCAGGCATGATATGACGAAGCCTCAGCTAGAATTTCAAGATCGGAAACTGAAGATCCAAATGACGGCTTAAGCTGAAAAGATGATCGAATGGTCACCTCCAATGGGTTACTGATCGATCAACTTTTCGACCCAAACCGATATTTGACAGGTTTGTGCCCATGAATATTCGAGCTAGGGCTTCGTCATTTCTTCATCTAAATTCACCTTTTTTCTTGGAAGAATTTTCAATTGCAGCTGCAACGATTTCCAACTTGCAGCTGGCTATAATGTACAAATGCTGTGGAATGCACTAGACTTATGTATTGCAGAAGAAGTCTTCTTTTCAGTGACTTGACAAGTCACAGTCAAAGAGTTGTGTAATTTATTACTCATCATAAACGAAATTCTGTTTATTTTACGGCACAGAATTCGCTATATCTTATCTTTCTTATCGATAGACGTTTGAACCCTTTCCTGTCGATTGAATATTGCTGTAGACATTGCCTCTGCATGTTCTAAAACGCCTCAAGTAACTGAAATTTTAACCTTTTTCAACTACAAAGGATACGTCGTTTTGAAATAGTATCCGAGATAAGAAAAAACAACATTCCAATAGGATTTAAAAAAATGTGGCACCACCCTAGCAAAGCTATCCGTCCGATGACGCGTCGTCGTCGGTTGCTTTCCTTCTTGCACCCGCCGCCCTACTCATTCAACACCCCCTAGCTTTTTCAAGTTCGCACACTCATCGTTTCACCCTCTCACCACCACCCACTCACTCCACAACGGCGTTCAAAGCTATTCACACGCTAAAACTGATTCACCGTTTGGTGTGTCACAAGCGCCACACAAGAAGGTCCAAAGGCGGATCTTGCAGATCACACAGAATCGACTCAATTCTTGCACAATTCAGCAGTTTCAATGCAGAAGAATTTGAATTTCACGGATCCGCCATCAAACTTCCCGATTCCGGCGAACTTTACGCATTCCTACCCGTGCGTGAATCAACTTTACCGTGTCCACGCCCGATGACGAACACACAAGTTCACGTGAAGAAGAGAAACACCGGTTCGAACTCGATCCACCGCAGCAGCAGCGAAAGCCCACTTCTTCGCCTCTAGCTGCTGCTAGCCGCATTCTTCTCACCCAGAGGTAGGTGTGGATTGAGCGCACGCGAGTGACGGAGACGGGCGGGGTACCGCTATCTTCCGACGACTGCTGCTGCGGCGGGCGACGATGACTTTACGTGGAAATTGAGCATTTTTCAAACATTGCCTTATATGGTCATGTTGACGCGATTGGTCCATTCGGTGAGCGAGGCCGGCGAGTTCCAGCTCACAACAGCTCCAGCCGGCTTTTCGGTCGGGCTTCTTCGTCGGCTGGCTGGAGGGAGCGTGAGAGCTTTTCTTCAACCACCGAGCCGAAGGATGGATGAGTCATGGACGGACGGGACTCAGGCGAGTGTCGTCGTGAGACTTTTCCAAATGCTCGCTCTCTCTTTCAAGCTTTCGGTTTTAGATTTCGGATGCACTCACTGGAAACCGTGAAAGAGCCGTTAGCCGCAGAGCAGTGCTCTCCATGCTCTAGAGTGGATAGGTACAGTGGAGGGCGAAATTTTCGACACTTTCCGGATGACCTGGAAGAAATTTTTATGAAAACTTTCTATTTTGAACTGTTGGATGGAACAAAAAACAACTCGATTGGTCAACTGACATGGTTATTTCCATTGGTCGACCCTCTCTGCGTTTTCTGCTCAGTTATTAGGTAGACTTACTTAGCAATTGATAAGACTTTGGATTTTCTACTCAGCTTTCAATAAATCATGAGTTAGACCATCTTTCAGTGATAGTAGTAATTTTTCTGAATGAATAGGGCACGATCTGTGAAGTTCTGAATGGTGAGAAGATGAATTCTCCATTTCTGCAAGGAAATGGTACACAAAGCGTGGGTATTAAGATTTCCTGTCTGATTCGATGCTCTTTGAGACAAAACATTGGAAAACTGTTTGTTTTCTTCATTTCTCGTCTTTTCAACAACACAGTTTTGCAAAGTTTTGCTCAAACAGCATAAAATTAGACAAAGAATCATAATACCCAAGCTTACAGAAACGGAGAATTCACCTTCTCATCATACAAAAAATCAGCTCATTACTACAAATCTAGTACTTCTACGATTCCTTATTGGGTATTTAAGTCACTGCGACCTGTTGGTAGACTGTGCTTCACAGTATCGTGCCCTATTGGAGACGATCAGTGAATCAGTACTAGATTTGTAGAAATGAGTTGAGCTTTTGTATGGTGAGAAGGTTAATTCTCCGTTTCTACAATGAAACGGTCCACAAGCGTGGGTATTATGATTCCTTGCCTAGTTTCCTTGCTGTTTGAGCTCAACTTATGGTAACTGTTTTGTTGAAGATTCTAGAAAAGAAGAAAACATCAATAGACACCCAAAGTTTTGCTCAAACGGTATCAAATCAGGCAAGGAGTCATAATACCCACGCTTTTTGCACTATTCCATTGCAAAAACGGAGAAATTTACCTTCTCACCATACAAAAAATCTGCTCAGAACTACGCAAATCTAGTACTTGGCCGATCGTACCCTATTGGTATGGTTAATACTTCGTACTAGAGTCAGTCTAGTTAGAGTCTGGTGGACTGTCACTTTCGATCGGAGCCAATCGAGCATGACGTCACGGTGTAGCATTTATTGGTGAGGACACTATGACGTCATGCTCGATTGGCTCCGGTCGAAAGTGACAGTCCGCCAGACTCTAATTATAGGGACTCTACTTCGTACCCTGTGAGATGGTTAATACTTCGTTTCTGCAATGAAATAGTGCAGAAAGCGTGGGTAATTTCTTACCTAATTTGATGCTGTTTAAGAAAAACTTTGGGTAACTGTGCTGCCGTGTGCAGCATAGTTGTCCCATGTAACTTTTTGACGATTTTGACTATTTATCATCAAAAGGTCTATTTTTACGTAAACTTTCAGAATCTACTGTCGATTAGTATACAGTGAGGATTCGCTCGTTGGGTCACGACTGCGCCCCGATTACCGAACCGTGTTCGTTTGTTGGGGCAACTGACAACTGATCAAAATGCTGTATACACACGCAAGTGACGAGAAATACGTCACGAAACACTCACATAATTGCGCAAACGTTCTGTATATAGGAGCTGCGATGCGACGGCGGTCAGACGTCAAACTCGTTTTGACATCGATTTTGACATTGACAGTGCTTTTTAGTTGGGTTTTGCCCCAACCAGTGAACATTCAACTATCTAGACAGCCCATCTAACGAGGCGCCAACGAACGAATCGGGACTGTACTTTGTTCAGAAACTTCATCAAAACAACATCAAGTCAATGTATCATATGTTCAGTTTTGTCATCATAAGTTGTCCCATGTTCCATTTTGCAGCATAAGCTGTCTCATGTTCTTTTTTTTCTCAAAAGCTATCCCATGTTCAATTTATACGCAAAAAGGGAACCCAAGCATCTCTGAAGGAATCCTGTACATTCTCCGGAAATCCTGATATCATTTGTAAAATTCATCATGGGACAGCTTATGCTGCAAAACCCGACATGGGACAGCTCATAATGAAAATTACAACATGGGACAGCTTATGCTGAACATCTCACAAGACATGGGACAGCTTATGCCGAGAAAACCCCGAAAATTTCTAGATTTATCGGCATTACAGTCCCACCAGAGAAAATCAATGTGAATTGAATGTTTATGAAACTTTTTGTTCATACTTCAATGATAAATACCTATTCTAACGCTATGCTGATGGATTCACTTTGTGTTTTTATTACCCTTGTCCGTAGAGAAGAAAACAAGGCTGAAACTTAAAACGCGTTTTTTAGTTTGCGGTTTTGGAACATGGGACAACTATACTGCACACGGCAGTGTGTTGTTATATACTTCATTCCATGCAACTGGGCAAAGTTTTGCTCCAGCATTATAGACAAGGAATCACACTATCCACGCAGTTTGCAACGTTTCTTTGCAGGAATGGAGAGTTTATCATCAAAATTCAGCTCTTAGCATTAGCATTAGCATTAGCATTAAGCGAGTCGCACAAATTCGTAGGTGGTACAGCCCTAGACCGCTGTTATGAGGGTTGCCTCCTTCCCGTCCGAACCAAAGCACAAAGATTTGGGACTAATCTCTGACTCTTAGACAAGACTGACGCAATCCTCCAATGGTTGAGCACTGTCCTGGCCACGTCCTTGCGACTGCTGAGGAATGGGAAAGGATGGTTAGTTTTGGACACCTATGAAAAATGTAGACAACTCTACGATCTCTCAGGCCTAGGTGTCACGGGAATTTGGGTGTTCTTAGTGGAAGGGTAAACTCCAAAGGATACGCTTGGTTAACGTTCAGGCACACCATTGTTAGACTGCTTCGAATCAGTTGTCTGCCCAATTCATCTTGGGTTCCTCGTCATCTTGTTGGCATTTGGTTGAGTTACTAGATTCTTCGGTTGATAATCTGAAATATAAAATAATATTAACATCGTAGGTCAAATAAGATACATATTAGTGATACGCTCGCCACAGTTACACATTTTTAAAATATTATTTATATCGTACGATACATTTACCTGAATCCTGCTGAAATAAAATGTTAATTAGCAGTACATTGAAACACAAATACTACAAAACACAAGGAAAAGAGCATCAAACTTTGATCTTGGAATATTTAGAAATACGGTAAATATCAAGATCAAAATTTGATTTGGTAGATCTTACACCGCAACGCACCATTCTAAGGTGATCTACCCACGTTACGGGGGAGTTTATCATCAAAATTCAGCTCTTCACTACAAATTTAATACCAAGTTTAATACTTCAGCGATCATGTCCTATGAATAAACCTTCATAAAATGGTAATCTCGATGGTAATATTCCTATGCATCGATCTTCTCTTTTCGATTCGTACATAATGATTTCGACACAGTTACTGAGCTGTATTACTTATAAAATGATAAGTTTTACTCTGTTTTCGTTTATTGGTTTATTCTCGGGTTTACTTTAACCGAGAATAAACCAATTCAATTCATATTGAGTATCGAGTTGAGTATAGGCTAGGGTTTTTTTGAGTTTAGGTCCATGATACTCAGAAACAAGAAACTCAACAAAAGTTTGTTTTTATTGGCGAAAATCGGAAGCGACGAAGCGAAATCAATCATGTTATTCATGTTCCTAAAGTTCCTAAGGAGTTATCTGACTCACAACAGGAATTTTTCGAAGCCACCAGCTCTCAGTATTTTTGAAATTCAGCTACAGCAAAATGTATTGGCGATCAAATGTGAGGTTGAGTAACGAAAAAATTTTAACTTTGGAAGCAAAAATAACATATTTCTGGTCAAAACGTTGTATGAAAGTTATCAGAATCTGCAATAATTTTACTTCTCTTCCATTTTTATCATCAGTAATTCAGTCTAGGGTTCGTAATTTACTATTTTCTCGACTGTTTTAGAAAAGCGCCGCCTGCGCAATTTAATTTTGCGTTTGATCGTCAATTGGATGAATTAGTCATAATCCAGTTGAATGATTCACATGCTCCTGGCAGGCACAACTTTTAGTTTATCTGTGGGAAAATTTCTTATTGGCCTTCTAAAGTGAGGTTAAGTTTTGTGAAATCCCTTTTATCGTATTTTATTGATTGATTCGTTCCAGATAATCTTCCCGAATAAAAAATACAGTAGAAAAACCGAACGTTGTATTGTAACAGTACTATTTAAAACCATATTTTTACAATAGACACCACTGTAAAAATAAAAATACAAAAACAATAAAATATAATGTAGAACCCAATACAGTATATTGTAAATAAGATTTTTACAATATACTATACGGGTGGTTAAGTATCGTAACAATATGAAAAAATATTTTTCTCCATATATATTTTTTTGCAAAACCATACATTATATTGTAAATGAATTGTTATAAATACTGATACGTGGGTTTTAATAAACCGTACATTGTATGGTACACATATGGTTTCAAACAATAAAATGTACCGTAAATATATTGTTTTCAATTGTAGTTTCACTACTGGTTATACATTTAATTAAATGGTTTTGGAATGGTTCTCTTTTGTTATGTTGTATTGGTTTACATTACATAAACCATATAATGTTATATTATCTTGTCATTTTCCTCCTGTTAATGGCAGCTTAGGCTTACTAGCATTATGAGAATGCGCTTTGGGAATTCTCCAGAGCGTTTTGGATAACCCTTCATATTGGATCGCCCACGTCTAAGTCTGAGTCGAGGTCTGAGTAGTCTCTGATTGCATTAACAGTTGAAGCTTAGGCTCCCATGCCCCACCAGCCAGATAACTGGGTTTCGCAAACTAAGCATTATTTGTGGCAACACTTTGAGCGGCATGATGGAACTATGCCGAGCGCGCTAAGTATTATTAGACCACTAATGTAGTTGCATGAAGTGGGTGACGAGGTACATAAGTATCATTACAGCGTGCTTAACCGTTATTGCAATATTGAGGCTCCAGCATGGGCTCCAGTTTGACTAAAGTTTGAAATACACGGAAATACATAACAACTCATGAGAAAACTGTCAAGTTCGATTCAAGTATAAATTAGGTTAAAAAGCGAACCCGCAGACGAACCTATATTAAAAGTCATTTCAGTGTTCAGTCCAGTCCATGTGTTAAAGATGGCTCTACGTCAAAGATAAAGTTTGTCAATCGCATTTGATTCGATTGTGGTCGAAGGCAAGTTCACATGGGAGAAGAGGAGAAAATTCCCCTAAATGCAAATACAGAAATAATAGTGTTGAACTCATCCACTGATTTACGGTAATCTGACCTGCATCATTACGGGTTGGCCTACATTCGTATTTCTCTCATCGCACTCTACACACCTAGCCCGCCATATCTCTTGGACCCCTGCTTGGACCTGCAGTTCTTAGAATAGGAAATTTGGTTTACCACTGATTTAAACATGTTATTGATTTTCAATTGATGTTTCAACTTATTCACTTTTTTCTCTTTCCTTTCCTTTGCATCAAAAAAGTCACAAACATCAACAAAACAAAGTACGGAAAAAATGTTAAGCTGAATAAATCTGGTGTTCGATTTGAATAGGTCGAATCTGCATATGAATCACAGCAAACATACGACCTATTCAAATCGAACACCAGAAATAATTAAAAATTCACGGAAAAATAATGTTTCGGAAAAGTGAATGGTTCAAACGTAAGAAAAACAGTATAATATATTGTTACATGAAAATCCAATGTAAATGTATAGTATAGCGAACCATTTCATCACAATACACTTTATTGTAGCTGGTACACTGTATGGTGCAAAAATGGTTTTCACCATACACCCTATGGTTAGTTTTTATCCGGGTTTTTTGCGGGATCGGGGTTGAAAAAAATCGTTTTATCGGTAAATTGACCAAAAAAGTGATGATTAAACTGATATTTCCCTTTCCAACTTCCAAATTTTCACGACATAACCTCTACTTTTAATCGCCAATTCCAATGAACAATTTTAGAATGCACCCAACAGGAGTTTAATTTTCTCACAAATTTCGACATCATTTCGAAAAGTTCGCATTCGCTGATGCCTGAAGAGCGAACTGGCAACACTGCCTCCATCGCCGAACTCTCACCACCTCTCAGAGAGTGAGTGCGGCTTCACCGACCGCGGTTTCGGATCGAAACGGAAAGCTCGTCGAGTCGTCGGTCGAATCGACCGCGCGCTGCTTTCCAGCCAAAGCCGACGGTCCGGTCCGCTCATTCGCTCGTGTACGTTCGGACCAGGTAGTCGCGTGTGCTTGCCTTGCCCCGTCTTCGTGAGTAGAGTGTGACCGACCCCCCAAACAGGATTTACTGCTGCTGCTGCCCGCTGCCGCTTGCTGTGCTAACAACCAGGACTCAGGAACCGCAAAACCCCCGGTGCGTTTTCCCAATTGGATTGTGGTAACACGGAATTGTAACGGAATTTTCGCGCGGAGTGCTTCGCCGGAAGTGGGTAATTCAATTAGGTGGGGAAAAACCGTGAGATTGGAAGGCTTCTCGTCGGACGGTTCTAGAAGAAGACGGCACCCAGTGTGCCCACCGGCGAAGGAGGCTTTTGTTCTTGGGCGTTGGCCGGCATTTTGTGTTTCAAAGGTGCGGCGACGTTTTTCCCGGATTTCGTGGCTTCATTTTGCTGACCATCTCCAGCAGTGAAGTGTCCTCTAAAACACCGGTCAGGACAAAATGCCGGCCTTTCGGTATCGATTTTCAGGTGGTTTTTCGAGTCTGGTCTGTGACGGATCGAAAACCACATGTCGGACCACTCAGTTGAATTTTCCGACAAAGATTCTAATTATCAATGACTTTCGGTAGAAATTCTCGATTCTCCATCGAGAAATCATGAAAATTCGCTGCAAAAAACTTGCGTTTTTTGTTGCGTGGAAAAAGTAACCGTTTTGCAAGCAACCACCATACTGAAGTTGAGATCACTCACCAACACAATCGCAACACTTGTTTGAAATATGATTCATGACACCACCACTACAGGCAAACGAGTTCCGTTCTCACTGGGATAGATGTCGAATCATCATCCCCTCTCTCGTTCTCGAACCAAGGAAGGAAGGAAGAGCAACAACAACAACAACGAAGACGTGCAGATACGATCATAGGCGTGTTAAGGGGGGGGTTTTCAAAGCGGATGACCGCAATTAACTTCTTCAAGAGGGAGCACTTACCGAGTCGAACAATTTTCCCGCAGTACTTTTTTGTTTCATTCCTCTCTACCTAGGATCTCTCTACTAGGTCCTTCATTCTTCAACTGATCAAGGTGTGATGGTACTTTCCCAATCCCGCTCGCAGTGTGGGGGCGTTAACCCTCTAAAATTATGCGCGTGAAGTCACAAGATAATATGGGTAGTATGCAGATCGTAAGAAATTTCTTGGCCTACCTCGATGCGTGGAAAATTCAGGCAAGGAATCGCTCAAGAAATGAGAAAGCGTCGCTTTATTCCGGATCCTAGTACGGAGCTGAAACGAAACGTCAAATCAAATGGGGCTTGCTGTGTTAAATTTCTTCACCATTCCGGTCACGGAAAAATAATGCACTGAACGAAAATTACTTGAGCGATTCCGTTTGAAGTGCATACCTCGCAATAGACAGTCCACATGTACTGCACCGAGCAGAATCCTAAGAAATATTGTCAGTTGACCTTCAAATCTGCGCCGAAGCCATCGTCCATGGCTCGACTCACTTGAGTTTTATCTTTTGTCTTTCTCTGAATGCCACGTGGTCAACTGATAATGACATTAGTCTTCTTCACGGTCATGTGACGGGGTGGTGTCTGTCTTATCTTGGCCTGCGGCGGTGACTTGTGCGCGCAAGGGATTTAGATAACGCGTAAGCTGAGCACCTGATGTCCGCACCGAGTCGAATGAGCCGGCACGGTGCACAGTTAGGTCGGCGGACCGTTGTTCACGTCGTTCGCTGCGTGAGGTTCGTCGCTGCTAACTGTGTGTGTTGTTTGTTCGTTCGTTCGCTCCGTTCGGTGTGGGTCATCAAGTGCGAAAGAAGGGGAGAAAGTACCGTTCACTCTTGGAAGATGGGACCATCGCAGTATAGCTGTTTCAGGGGAAATTTTCCGTTTTGCGATGTTCATTCTGTTCTGCGTTGCTTAGTTCAGTTCAATTTCAGCTTGTGATTATCGCAAAACGGAACTTTTCCAAACATTCTCAATACACCAATGACAAATTACTAATAATATCTTGTTTCTCTCATCTTGAAACGCGCAGATATCAACATGTGTGACGAAGAGGTTGCCGCGCTCGTTGTCGACAATGGATCCGGTATGTGCAAGGCCGGTTTCGCCGGAGACGATGCCCCCCGTGCCGTCTTCCCGTCCATCGTCGGACGCCCCCGTCACCAGGGTGTGATGGTCGGTATGGGCCAGAAGGACTCGTACGTCGGCGATGAAGCCCAGAGCAAACGTGGTATCCTGACCCTGAAGTACCCGATCGAGCACGGTATCGTCACGAACTGGGACGATATGGAGAAGATCTGGCATCACACATTCTACAATGAGCTGCGTGTCGCCCCGGAAGAGCACCCAGTTCTCCTGACAGAGGCCCCCCTGAACCCAAAGGCTAACCGCGAGAAGATGACACAGATCATGTTCGAAACCTTCAACACACCGGCCATGTACGTCGCCATCCAGGCCGTACTCTCGCTGTACGCTTCCGGTCGTACCACCGGTATCGTGCTCGATTCCGGAGACGGTGTCTCCCACACAGTCCCCATCTACGAGGGTTATGCCCTGCCACACGCCATCCTGCGTCTGGATTTGGCCGGTCGCGATCTGACCGATTATCTGATGAAGATCCTGACTGAACGTGGCTACTCGTTCACCACCACCGCCGAACGTGAAATCGTTCGTGACATCAAGGAAAAGCTGTGCTACGTCGCCCTGGACTTCGAACAGGAAATGGCCACCGCTGCTTCCTCCTCCTCCCTCGAGAAGTCCTACGAACTTCCCGACGGACAGGTCATCACCATCGGAAACGAACGTTTCCGTTGCCCAGAAGCCCTCTTCCAGCCGTCGTTCCTGGGTATGGAAGCCTGCGGTATCCACGAAACCACATACAACTCGATCATGAAGTGCGACGTCGACATCCGAAAGGATCTGTACGCCAACACAGTATTATCCGGCGGTACCACCATGTACCCAGGAATCGCCGACCGTATGCAGAAGGAAATCACCGCCCTGGCCCCATCCACCATGAAGATCAAGATCATTGCCCCACCAGAGCGCAAATACTCCGTCTGGATCGGTGGATCTATCCTGGCCTCGCTATCCACCTTCCAGCAGATGTGGATCTCCAAGCAGGAATACGACGAGTCCGGCCCATCCATTGTCCACAGGAAGTGCTTCTAAGCATCTCCCTATCTTATTATTACTAATTATAACAACAACACAACACTCTTCAACCAACAACAATGAAAAATCAACAGCAACAGCAGCATCAACAACATCTCAACAAACAGCAACAGCGCAAAGTAATGATGAGACAAACAAAAAACGCGAGAGAGAGATTACAAGAACAGCAACAACAACAGCATCTTCAACCAATTCCAGCAAGAAGTTGAAAAGACATTAACATTCGACAACTTAAAATAAAAAGACAATTCCTGTATTATTATAATAATCGAAGCGAGTAATGTTTATTTCCACTTCATTAATTCATTTTTTTTATTAGTCGCATATCATCGCATCCGCATGTTTATAATAATATCCAGATTCAGTTTATATTTTTGTGTATTTTTCATATTTTACACACGTGTAGCCAGTTAAACGCAAGAAGTACGTTATTACGAACCCCCTAGGATTTAAGGAAAAAAAACCTTGTTAAAACAAGTCGAGAGAAGTAGGTCGTCGATCGGTCAGCGAGAGCAAAACTACTTAGTCGTCCTCTTCACAACACCCTTCCAATTGAATTTGTAAGCTATTAGTAGGAGAAGAAACCCCTAGAGACAGAGAGACGAACCCCGAGAGTGCGAGTGAGAGAGAACCAAAAAGTTACTGAAACTATAAAAACGATAAAAAAAACACTTATTTTGTAATCGAAGCCACAAAATAGGACGAATCGAATGGTCATTTCCCCTGTCCTAAAAGACACGCGAGAAAAATTAACCCACGTTTAATGTTTTGTGCTTGATAAAATTCCGCCTAGTTTGCGTTTGAATATTTATTACCCGCTAAGTCAGCCAGTTAATTTATTCGATTTTGTTTCCTATATGCCTAGTATGTAAGTGTTTTCCTCCCGTTTCGGCGGACTTTTCCACTTTTAGATCGCCTTCCCCCCGCGCACGCGCGCGCTTTGCGCGGGCAAACCAACATCCTCTCCGGCCCGCGGGTGTGCGTGTCTGTGGGGGAAGGAAGAGTCAGAGAGATTGATTGCGTTCCATGAAAAAAGAAAAGTAAAAAACGAGATAAAAGTAAGGAAAAAACGCCCCCCTTTAATTATATAGGATTATAATCGAGAAAGAGATAATCAAATGCAAGACAAACAAAACGAAAATCTGAATAAAACACGTACGCGGGAAAGAGGGTTGTTCCCCCCACAGAGTGTGTGTGCCCGGGATCGATCCGATCACACTCACTCGGGGGGGCAAACGGCTTTTCCCGCGGGGATGATCATTCGAATTTGAAACTGATGCTGTGTGGTTTTCTTATTTTGGTTCTCGCGCTCGCGTCTCGGTTGGTTGCTCGTGTAAAACGGATCGACCGTTCTATGGAGTTTGATCTGGTCTGCTTTTCCTCGCGGTCGGTTTAGGAATGTGAATAAGAAGTGAGTTTTCCCGTACGGAACAATCGTTCACGATCTAGCTGCCTTGTCTCATATATCCACTCTAGAAATAAGATCGAGGGTTGCACGCGATGCTCTATCCGAAACGTCCCTTGAGATAGATAGAGAGAGAATGTAGTTAGTACTTGTACTGAATAGTCTTGTTCAACGACGCAGGTTGAAGTTGCTGCATCTTGCTCTTACCCATTTAGTCAACAAACGTGTAAGAGTAGGATGCAGCAAGTTCAACCTACGTTGTTGAACAGGACTAATGTATTCAAAGAATGTGGATTGACTGGGTATCATCTTCTGGTCTGCCACAGGATATTCGAATGCAAAATGGTCATAGGCAACTAGGAAGCTCTCACTACTCAGCTATCTATAGAAGTGCTCATAGAAAACTAAGCTGTCAGCTGTAGATTTTATGCCTTTTGGGACATTAGGCCAAGAAGCTGAAGACTGGTAGTCCTTTATGAAAAGGATGCATGGACTACGCCAGCAAAAGAACCAACGTGGTTTTACGAAAGGAAGGTACAGAGGAATGAATCACGAGCTGCTGAGAGAGCCAATCACCGTGCAAATCGGGAGGCACCGGTAGACGGGGAACGTCATCAAAATGTCGGATAACAACCCGATGAAAACGGTTCTCAAGAGCAATTCAATCGGTACAAGACGACGTGGTGGGCAGTCAAATGAAATAGATCGATCAAGTGGAGGACGATTCGTGAACCCTTCGCAGAGTGCGTGACTAGAAACCGAAGTCATGGACCTATTCGAGTGGAAACTATTTCTACGTATAGCAGACCCAAGGGCACTCAGGCCTTAGTCTGACCGATAAGGTAAGTTTCCAAGATTGAGAAAATCCAGTCTCCTGGATGTCGTTTTTCCATACTTTTTTTTAAGATGTGTATTTTCTTTCTTCTTTCTAACTGTCATTCTACACTTTTTTCAATCTGAAAATTTAGCTGTTTGAAACATACTCTGCAGCCACATACAATCAGACGTAATATACTGGCGTAATAATCATCGTCCACGCTTTGTATTTTTTTTTATCTGCGCAATGAGACACAGAGAAACAGACGTTACACTCTCCTCTCTCTTCATCGATCACATTTCAAACGGTTGATTCAAAAATTTACCAACTACCCAGTGCCGAATATATCGACAAAAAATCAAACCGTCAAGCTTCGATCTTTTTGACATTTACCTTTGCGGCGTGTGAGAGAAAGAGAGTGTTATGTTAAAATTCATCATCCTCTCACTCATTTGAAATTCGAACTTGCGGTGCGGTTCGATCCCAATGAGGTACAGATACAGGTGGCGCAGATAAACATTGCAAACCACTGGTTGTCTCTTTTGTTCTCCCGCTGATCAAATGCAACTCAATTAGTGACGTCACTAATTGAGTTGCATTTGATCAGCGGTAGTACAAAAGAGACAACCAGTGGTTTGCAATGTTTATCTGCGCCACCTGTATCTGTACCTCATTGGTTCGATCCAACTCGCCAGCTTTGACAGCTTGATTGTTCTTGTTTGGCTTCAGCGCAGAAACGCAAGCGGCCAGTCAGTCAAAGTGCTTTTTCTTTTGGTGAATTCAAAAATCGTTCTTGTTCTGTAAGTTTTATTTTTTGTTAAAACTTAATGAATAATTTTGTTCATAACTATGTTTTTTAATAATATTTACAGACTCAGTCAGCCGGAAACGGTTTTGATACGGGCAACAGAATCGTTTGGTAAGTTGATGATTGGGTTCGGTAGTGAAATACCTACTCTAGGTGAAAATTTTCTGTTTTAGCAGTGCTCAATCTGGAACACCGTACCCGATTACGACACAGACAGCGCGGATGAACGTTGAGTCAACAGGCGGAGGGAAGCGGGGATGGATCTACTCCGGCCAGAAGTGTGGTCTCACTGGAAGCCATAGCCCCCAAACAGTTCGGAGCTCACGGCCAATGCGACCAAGACGTCAAGGTTTGTTGAGGATTGTGGGAAGCTTTTACAAACGTCGCTTATTGATCTTATCTTGCCCCAGATCTGCATTTGCGCCGATCTACTCGGACCAATTTTTGTAGTATCACTCGACACAGCGGTTCGGCCAGTGGAAAGCAGAAAGCAGTGGAGTGGGGCCGTATCATTGTCCGTCATCATCATAGTCCCATTACCATCATCACGTCGGAGGAACCAGTTCCATCAATCGTAACAGGAAAAGTACCAGTCGATAGGAGAAACAGCAGTATCTATACGAAACGGAAGCACAAAATACAAAAGGAATGGTCTTCGGGCAGCAGTACGACAGAGGCATACAGTTTTACTGCTGTGGCATATATGCTAGATTCGGTTGGGAGGAGAGGAGTCTGTTACCAACACTACCAGTACCATCCAGCTGAAACCGACATTGGTGGACTGGCTGGTATCGCGGTGGCTTCCGATGCTAGTGCACGAGGGGATGCCACCGTCGGGACCATTTTGGGCAATGGTAAGGTTAGAATCAGAAGTGATCCGGGGCACTTCTACATCTTTCCGCTGCGCTGTTCTTCACATGCGTCCGGCATCCGGAGTATAGACACTATAGATTCCATAGACTCGCGGAGACATGGTTGAGCAATACGATTTTCTATGGAATCTATAGTGTCTATAATCCGGAGTGGTTCATCCAGCAGATCTGCAACGGATTCGACAAACCGTAGCAGTACTCTTGTAATCTGGAGAGCTAGTCGCCGAACATCCAGCGCGATTGCTGACCGAGCATTAGATCGGTATTTTATAATATTCTCTGAAATTTTTTCATGACTATCAGGATATCCAGATATGTAATTTCTGAATTCCACCTAAATTCCACCTTGAAAATTCATCGAGAGGACCCTTCTGAAAATACTCCAGTATGTTGGAGATTCCTTCGGGATTTCATCCAGGAATTCGATCTGGGCATTACTTTAAGAATTCGATCAGGGGAATCTTTCAAAAATGTGATCTGGTTATTGCTCCAGGATTTTCATCTGAGGATTCCTCCAGATATTTGAAATTCGCTTAGAATTTTTTAGGGGCCCAGAAATATTTTGAACATATTTTGTGTAGCAATAAAATTTTTTTATTTATTTTAAATTATTTTATTTTAATTTAATTATAGAGGATATTTTGTATAATTTCAGCATATGCATATTCTAGGAAGCTAGAATTTCTGAGAACCTTGATGGATTTTTAGAAATCATGTATAGTTATTTATGTAACGGGTTGCAAAAAGTCACTCCGTCAGGTAGACGTATCGCTCAGCGGAGGGAAAACGCAGATAGGCAACGGGGCCAGAGGATGCGTTGAGATTACAGAATTATGTAACGAGTTACAAAAAGTTATTTTTTTCAGCACAAGTCGTACAGTCGTAAATACGAAGAGTGCTAAAAAATCAAATTTTGCAACGAGTTCCATACAACATTATATGCAATAGGTAACTGTTTTTTTTTTTCATATTAATGCAACTCATTTGAGTTGCATAATGCTAATAAGGCCGATGCAAATATTATTTTTCTTTTATGTCCGAGACCTCTCATCAGGTACGAGGGGGGGGGACAAAAATAAATAAGGAACAAACAAAAAAAAACTATTGAAAAATTAAAAAAAAATGTCAAATATTGAAAAAATATTTTTCAACTATTGAAAAATAGTTGGTTGTTAAAAAATTTCTATTGAAAATGGAGTCATCGGACGCCATGTTTTTTTTTTCGCCCCTTCAATATTTTGGGATTTTTGAAGGGGGGGGTGACATAAAACAAATTAAATATTTGCATCGGCCTAATGCAACTCATTTGAGTTGCATAATGCTAATAATGCAACTCAAATGAGTTGCATTATGAACATCATGCAACTTTTTTTTCATTATGCAACTCGTTTCAGTTGCATAATGAACCAGTACGGAATAGTTGGTCATTATGATACTGAAATGAGAAATTATGATATTAAATTGCATAAAATGTTTTTCGAGTAGCAACTGTTTGCTGAAAATAATAGAGAATGTGTTTATAATTTATAGAATCATCCCAGATAGGGGAACGTCCATAAATTACGTCACGCAAAAATTGGTCATTTTCAACCCCCCCTCCCCCCTATGTCACACTTTTTGTATGGAACCTCTGAAAGTTTTGTATGGGTCGTCACACTTTGCTGAACCCCCGCTCCCCCCTTAAAGCGTGACGTAATTTATGGACGCTCCCTAGCTGGGAATATCTGAGAATTCATAAGGATTTTCGAAATTAATTACAATTTATTTCGTTGAACTTGTCGTTTCTAAAATTAAAAGATCCTATTTTTAATTCTTGAATATATTTTGAGGGCTGTGAATCTCTGAGAATCTTTAAAGACTTTCGGAAATAATTTGAATGTATTTAAAAAAAACCCCTGATTTCAAAAATAGATAGAGGGTATTTTTTGAAACAAATGATTTTGAAAAATAATAGAGAATATTGCTATAATTCTAAGAATCTCTAATCTAATCTCTTATCTAAGAATCTCAAAAGACTGGAAATATCCAAAAAACCTGAAAGACATTCCAATATCATTTTAATTTATTAGGTTAATCTTACTGATTTCTTCAAATATAAGGCATATATTTTATAATTTTCAGAAGATCGGAATTTTAGAAATAAAAATTATATTTTTCATGAGGGTACTGCCCTCCCCCTGGATATTCAATCTTGACGCGATGGGAGGGCTTAACCCATCAGCATTTTAGCGCCAGTTTATTCTCCACTGCTTGGACTTTCAGCTAGATATATCTGGTTTACGAGTTGATCGCAAGTGAAGGAATCGGCCGTAAGTGCTAATGGGAACCAAAGGAGTATCCGTAGTGCATTTATCACAAGTTATAATTCAGCTTGCATAGACCTAATCTTTGCATTCTTTAAATTTTCTCAAATTTAACAATAATTGTTGAATTTAACGTAACGCAAGAGTGGGTAGAGGAGGTCTCTGCGTTACACTCATCATTCATCACTTGAATTCGAAAGTACACAGGACAGGGGACGCTAGGATAAGTTGACTTACAGCCTTACAGATTAGGTAACGTTAACAATTAAATTTATTACCTTTAGATAATTCTGGACCCTAATCAGTCAAAACTGCTGATTTTAGAAATGAGTTTATATTTGTATTTCTTCTTTTTATAGGTTTTGTAGCGATGAATATATAGAAGCTGACAAATAATCTTAATCATTTTAATTTTTGACACAAAAATCGGCTGACTGAACTTTTTTGTTTTATATTCTAGACGGTATTATAACACTGACCAAAAAAGTAGGAATTTTGTTACATGTTTCTTTAGGACTTAGGACGGTTGACAATCTAAAGGGATACGGTGGATGTAATAATACTTCGGACTTAGATGATCACAGATATGCAGAAGACGACTAGACGAAATTAAGAACACAATTTGACACATTATAGACTATATTTCGACGTATAGGGTTTGACTGATTTCATTACAACATCGAATGGAAGCTCAAAAAGTGTTACCTAACACTAATATGAGAGTTATTTGGGGATGATGCTGGTGCTGTCAATGACCAACATCGGTTATTGACACTATTGGTAATCAGCTTGAAATAATTTTCAGAATGTATTGTCAAAAACTTAGGTTATTATTTGATTTATTGTTTAGAGATGCTGTCAGAAAACTAGTTGCCCATATCGGCTAAAAGCGCTAGCTCTGGCAGCTATCTCCGAATAATTTTCAAAAATATCAAACCTGTAAACATTAGCTATGACAAATTTTTTGCTCTTCTTTGTAATATTTCTCAGGAATAGTACCTTGAAGGCGTTAACTTGTACAGTTTTTTTCTCTCTGAATGTTGTCCAGTGATCTCGGATATTTTCGATTATTGAAATATTGTTCAATTATCATATCATCTTTGGAGCTTCCATTCGGTCAAAACACTAGTGCGATGGGAATAGTTGAAACACAGTAATTTTAAAAACTACTACGACCCAATACTAATTACTACACACTTTGCTCAAGTTGACGACATCGTCTAGTCCATCGTGAGTATTGGTACTAGTAGGGGGAAAGCTGGGAAAGGGTCCAGGCTTTGCTATCAGCTGTCATGCAGCTCCACCTGGTCACTCTACAAAAAAAAAATATATTTTTCATGAGGGTACTGATTTAAAAAAAAAAATAAGGGATATTTTTTATATTTTTAGTATATATTCCTTGAAGCAGGAAAGTTATGAGAATCTTTTTTGATTTAAAATTTACTTATTTTTCGAGCTATTTTAAAGCTAATGATTTCTAAAAATGATAGAGAATATTTTCTGTATTTCTAATACAGTAACCCAGATGGCTGGGTATTTCTGAGAATCTTATGGAATTTCAGAAATCCTTTAAATATTTTTCGGAAAGATTTTGATTTATAAAACTTATAAAGATTTTTTTCTATATTTCTAAGACTTTAACCCACAACGGAATTTCTGAAATCATTTATGTAGTTTTCGTGAAGTTTCTGATTTCTTAACATGATTAAGAATATTTTCTGTATTTCTAAGACTACATCCCAGATGACTGGAGATTTCTGAGGATCTTAACGGAATTTCAGAAATCATTTGAATATTTTTCTGAATGATTCTGATTTCTAAAACTGATAGTGATTTTTTTCTATATTTCAAAGACTAACCCAGAACGGAATATCAGAAGTCATTTGAATATTTTTCGTTATGCTTCTGATTTCTTAACATGGCAGAGAACATTTTCTGTATTTCTAAGACTACATCCCAGATGACTGGGAATTTCTGAGAATCTTAACGGAATTTCAGAAATCATTTAAATGTTTTTCGTGAAGCTTCTGATTTCTTAACCTGATAGAGAATATTTTCTGTATTTCTTAGACTACATCCCAGATGACTGGGGATTTCTGAGGATCACAACGGAATTTCAGAACTCATTTAAATATTTTTCGTGAATCTTCTGATTTCTTAACATTATTGAAAATATTTTCTGTATTTCTTAGACTACATCCCAGATGGCTTGGAATTTCTGAGAATCTTAACGGAATTTCAGAAATCATTTGAATATTTTTCGGAATAATTCTGATTTCTAAAAATGATAGAGAATATTTTCTATATTTTTAAGACTCCGACCCTGGTGGCTGGGAATATCAGAGAATCTTAACGGAATTTCTGGAATCATTTAAATATTTTTTTGTGAAGCTTCAGATTGCTTCAACTGATATGGAATATTTCCTGTATTTTCTAGACTATTACCCAGATGGCTGGGAATTTCTGAGAATCTTAACGGATTTTCAATAATAATATAAATTGTTTTCGTGAAACTACTGGTTTCTGAAACTGATAGAGAATATTTTCTATATTTCCAAGACTACAACCTAGATGACTTAGTATTTCTGAGAATCTTAGTGGAATTTCCGAAGTCATTTAAATACTTTCGTGATGCTTTTGATTTCTTAAACTGATGAATGATTCCTTCAAGAAGTCCTTCAACAATTATGCATGAATCCCTCCAGTTAATAGTTCCACGACAATTCCTCCAAGAGTTCCTCGAGAATCTTTTCAGGAGTTCCTTAGGAATTCCTCCAGTAGTTCCTCGGAAATTGCACCAGAAGCTCCTCGAGAAGTGCTCTAGGAGTTACAGTAAAAATCCTCCGAGAGTATCTTATGAATTCCTCCAGGACTTTTTCGGGAATTCCTTGAGGATTTTCTCGAGAATTCCCACATGAAATTCCTAGGGAATTCCTCCAAGATATTTTCGGGATTTTTTCCAGAAGTTCGTTGAAAATCCCCCCAGAAGTTCGTCTGGAATTCTTCCAGGAGTTTTTTTTTTGGAAATTCCTCTAGGAGTTCTTCGGAAATTTCTCCAGGAATTCTTTAGGAATATTTCCTGGAGTTTTTAAAAAGTTCCCTCAGGAGTTTTTCGGAAATGCTACACAAGTTCTTCGGGAATTCCTCCAGGATTGGAATTCATTGAGAAATACTCCAGGAGTTTCTGAAAAAAAAATCCTCCAGGAGAATCTAAGGAATTCCTCCAGGATTTTTTTCAGGAATCCTCAAGAATTCCTACAGGAGTTTCTTGGGAATTCCTTCAAGAGATTTTCGGGAGTTCCTCTAGGAGTTCGTGAAGAATTCCTCCAGAAGTTCGTAGGGAGTTCCTCCAGGAATTAATCGGGAATTCCTCTATGAACTTCACCTAGAGTTCCTCGAGAATTCCTTCAGGAGTTCCTCGAGTTTCAGAGGTTCCTCAGAAATTCTTCCAGAAGTTTTTAAGAAATTCCCAAGGGAATTCCTCCAGGAGTTTTATAGAAATTTCTCCGTGAGTTCCTCGGAAATTCTTCCATGAGCTCTTCGGAGATACCTCCAGGAGTTTCTAAGGAATTCCCTCAAGAGTTTTTCGGGAATTCTTCTAGGAGTTCCTCGGGAATTCCTCCTGGAGTTCATTGGAAAATCCTCCAGAAGTTCCTTGGGAATTCCTTGGAATTTCTTCCTGGAGTTAACCGGGAATTCCTTCAGAAGTTCCTCAGTTTCTCCTTTAGAACCTTGGAAATTCCTCCAGGAGTTTTAAGGGATTCCTTCAGGAATTCTTCCATGAGTTCGTTGGGAATTCCCCCAGAAGTTCGTCGAGAGTTCCCCAGGGAGGTTTTCAGAAATTCGTGCATTTCTGCACGATTTCCTTGTGAATTCATACAGGAGTTTCTCAAGAATTCCTCCAGGAGTTCCTTGAGAAGTTCTTCAGGTGTTCCTAAAAAAATCCTCCAGAAGTATTCCTGTAAAGCATGTAAATCATTCCTCCAGGAGTTTTTCGGAAATTTCTCCAGGAGTTCCTCCAAAGAGTTCCTCGAAAAAACCTCGAAATTCCTCCAGGAGTTCCTCGAGAGTTACTCCAAAAGTTCCGCGTGAATTCCTTCTGGTATTCCAACAGGAATTTTTATGAATTCCTTCAGGAGTCTTTGAAAGTTCCTCCAGGAGTTACACGGGAATTCTTCCAGGAGTTTTCCGGGAATTCCTCCAGGAGTTTCTAAGGAATTCCATCAGGAGTACCTCGGAAATTCAGCTTGAAGTTCGTTGGGGATTCTCCCAGCAGCTCGACAGGAGTTCCTCCAAGAGTTCCTCGAGAGTTTATCGAGAATGCCTCCGGGAGTTCCTCGGAAAATTATCCAGAAGTTTCACAGATATTTTCTCAATAGTGATTTGGGAATTCTTCAATAATTTCTTCAAGTTCCTCAGAAATTTCTTCAGGAGTTCCACTGTAAAACATCCAAATGCCTTGGGAATTTCTCCATGAGTTCCTCTAATACTTTTAGGAGTTTTTCGGGAATTCCTCCGACAGTTTCAATTTTTCGAGGAGATCTTCATTAATTCCTTCTAGTTCTTCGGAAGTTCCTCCAGAAGTTCCTTAGGAATACCTCCAGGAGATCCTCGGTAATTATTTTTGGAGTTCCTCAGCAATTCCTCCCGGAGTTCCTCTGGAATTTCTCCAGGAGTTCTTTGGGAGTTCTCCAAGAGTTATTTCAGAAGTTCCGCAGGGATTCTTTCAGAAGTTCCTTGGAAAATTCTGCTGGAGTTCCTTGGGAGTATCTCTAGGGTGCATCGAGAATTTCTCCAGGAGTTCCTCGGAAATTTCTCCAGAGTCTTTGGCAATACTTTCAGAAGTTCGTCGAGAATTTCTCCTGGATCTCCTCGGGAAATTCTTCAGGAATACAGCGAGAATTTCTCCAGCAGTTCCTCGAATATTCCTCACGAGTATCCACAGTAGTTCTTCGGATATACCTCCTGGAATTTTATGGTAATTCCTCCAGGAATATCTCGGAAATTTCTCCCGGCGTTGCTCGAAAATCCCACCAGAAGTTCTTAAGGAATTCATCTATACATTCTCCGTGAATATCTACAGAAGTTCCACCGAAATACCCGGATATTACGGGAATTTCTCCAGAAGTTCCTTGGGAATTCCTCCAGGAGTTCCATGGGAATTTCTCAAGAAGTTACTCAGAAATTCCTCCATAAGTTTCTCGTGAATACCTCCAGTAATTGTACGGGAATTTCTTTAGTAGATTTTCACCAGGAGCTCCTCGGGAAATCCTACAAGAGATCCTCGGGAATTTCTCCAGCAGGTTCTCCGACATTCCTCAAGGAATTTCGCGGGAATTTCTCCGGGAATCTTCCAGGAGTTTTTTTTATTCTACCAAGAATTTCTACGGAATACGTCCGGGAAGCCTCCAGGAGTTTTTCCAGAACTTCCTTCAAAGTTACTCTGGAGTTCTTCGACAAGTTCTTAAGAAATTCCTCCAGAAGTTCCTCGAAATTTCTTCCAGGAATTACGTGGAAGCTTCCTAGAAAAATAAAACCCTACTCCTGGGTGTATTGTCGAGGAGCTTCTGCATGAATTCCTGAGGGATTCTATGGAAGTTCATAAGGAACTCCTGGAGAAATCCACAGGGAACTCCTGCAGGAATGCCCGAAGCTCTACTGAATAAATTTCCCTGGTACTCCTGAAAAAAAAAATGCCGAGGATCTCCTGGAAACATTTCCGAGCAACTCCTGGAGATTTTCGCTGAGATTGTATGGACGAATTCCTTAGGAACTCATGGAGCAATTTCCGACGAATTTCTTAAAGAATTTCCGTATATTTGCTGAGGAATATTCCTAAGGAGCTACTCGAGGAATGCTCGAGGAATGCTCGAGGAACTCCTGAAAGTATTGCCAAAGAGACTCTGGAGGAATTTCCGAGGAACTCCTGGAGAAATTCTCGATGTACCCTAGAGATACTCCCAAGGAATTCCAGCAGAATTTTCCGAGGAACTTCTGGAAGAACCCCTGCGGAACTTCTGAAAGAACTCTTGGAGAACTCCCAAAGAACTCCTGGAGAAATTCCTGAGGAACTCCTAAAAGAATTACCGAGGATCTCCTGGAGGTATTCCCGAGGAAACTCTGGATGAATTTTCGGGCAACTCCTGGAGGATTTCTCCATGCATCTTGGAGAAACTACCAAGGAACTCCTTAAGAAATTTCCGAGGAAACTCTGGACATATTCTCGGGGAACATACGTATAAATTGCTTATAAGCTGCTGGTTAAATTTCCGAACAACTACTGGAGGAATTTTCGAGGATCTCTTGGAGGAATTCTCGAAGAACTCCTGGAGGAATTTCCGAGCAACTACTGGAGCACTTTCCGTGGAACGGTTGTAGGAATTTCCGAAGAACTCCTGGAGTAATTCCAAAAGACTCGTGGAGAAACACCTGGAGGAATTTACGAGGAACTCCTGGAGATATTCTTGGGGAACGAATGGATGAATTTCTCCTTCTGCAATAATTCCCGAGGAACTCCTGGAGAAACTGCCAAAAATCACCTTGAGGAACTTCCGTGCAATTTCCGGAGGTATTCTCAAGAAACTTCTGCAGCAGTTTCTGAGGAACTCCTTGAGATATTCGCATGGAACTGCTGGAGCATTTTTGAGGGAACTCCTGGAGATATTCATGGAAAACGTTTGGATGAATTCTTCAGGAGCTCCTTGTGGAGTTTCTGAACATCTCCTGAAGGGTTTTCCGTGAAATTCCTGAAATAAATTCCGAGAAACTCCTGAAGTACTGTAGGTATTTTTAGGAGCTCCTTAAGAAATTCCCGGACTCCTCGGGAGGAATTTGAGAGGAACTGCTGGAGGAATACCCATGTATTCCTGGAGAAATTCTCGAGGAAGTCTAGCAGGATTTCCCGATGAACTCCTGAAGGAATTCTCGTGGTACTTCTGAAAGAACATCTGGAGGAACTCCCGAAGAACTACTGGAGAAATCCATGAGGAATTCCGATGGAGCTCCTGAAGGAATTCCTAAGGATCCACTGAAGAATTTCCCGAGCACTACTACTAAATTTTCGATAAACTCCTGGAGGAGTTCCTAAGAAACTTCGGGAGAAATTGTCGATGAACTGCTGGAGAAATTTCCCAAAAACTCCTGAAGAAATTCCCAAGGAACTTCTGGAGAAATTCTCGAGGAACTCCTGGAGGAATTTTCTACGGAATCCTATAAGAATTCCCGAGGAACTCCTGAAGAAATCCCCGATGAACTCATGAAGGAATTTCTGAGGAACTCCTGGAGATATTTGATGTGAACCTTTGGATGAATTCCTTAGGTACTCCTGGAGGGAATATCCAAGGAATTGTGGAGGAATTTCCGAGCAACTCCTTGAGGAATTTCCGAATATTTGCTGTGGAGCTCCTGGAGGAATTCCCGAGGAACTCCTGAAGGTATTCCCAAGGAGACCCTGGAGGAATTTCCAGGGAACTCCTGGAAGAATTCCTCATGTATCATGGAGAAACTTCCACTGAACTTCTTTAGAAATTTCCGGGGAACACCTGGACAAATTTCCGAGGAAATCCTGAACATATTCTTGGGAAACATGTGAATGAATTGCTTAGGAGCTCCTGGTTAAGTTTCCAAACAAGTACTGGAGGAATTTCTGAGGAGCTCTTGGAGGAATTTCCGAGGAACTCCTGGAGGAATTTCCGAGCAACTACTGGAGAACACTTGAAGATATATCCGAGGTATTCCTTGAGAATTTCCAGGAGCTCCTAGAGGAATGCTCGACAAACTGCCGCAAAAAAAAAACCAGAAGAACTCCTGCAACGTTTGCCAAGGAACTTGTGGAGGTATATTAAGATTAAAGATTTATTTTCGCATAAAATCCCTAGGGTATTCTCTAAGAACTCATTGAGGAATTCCCAAGGAAATCTGGAGGAAATTCGTAGGAACTCTTGTAGAAAGTCCCGAGGTAATCCTGGAAGAATTTCCGAGTCACTCCTGGAGATATTCACGAGGAAAGTATGTATGAATTCCTTAGGAACTCTTGTAGAAAGTCCCGAGGTACTTCTGTTTCGACGAACTCCTGGAGAAGTCCTGAGGAACTCCCAACGAAATAACCGTGCAATTTCGGCATTCCCGATGAGCTCCTGGAGTAATTTCTATGGAACTCCTAGAGGAATGCCGGAGGAATTCCAGAAGGAGTATAGAGGACCTTCTTGTGGAATCCAAGTATGGGAAAAAATCATTCATTTATTGCGTATCCCTCGCTCACATCCACGCACAATCTGATGCGAGTGTGCTTCTCCCCCAGCCAAGCAAAATCTTTCCACTTTCATTGCGCATTCTTTCTAATCGCCGAGCACCGGGCGACGCAAGCAACGACGGCCGAATGAATCGCTACCGAATCTGAGTGCCGAAGGCGAACGAACCAAGATTGAACGAATGTTTAAGTTCAGAGTCGGGTGCGAGAGCATTCATGTTGGAACGTTCATTTAGCGTTCAGTGGAAGCATTCAGTACTGGGAATTGAAACAGTGAGTGCGTTTTGATTCAATCAGCTGAATGCCACTCGGTAGTTGAGAGAGCGAACGTTCTTTTCGTATACACCGATGCAAGCTGATTCATTTCGCTCTCTATTTGTTTATCTCCTGATTCGCTTCGGTGGCGTCGGTTGCGAGCCGTTCGTGTTGCGTTCGTTCTTAGTGCGCCGCGCTCTCACTCAGTATTGGGTTGTTGGCGTTCCTTTTGCTATTTTGCATCGCCGGCATTCGGGTGAGCGAATGAGTTTTCCCATGCTTGGTGGAATCCTCTTGTAATTTCTGGGGGTATTACTGAGGAACTCCTGGAGGCATTACCGATGAATTTCTGGAGATTTTTTTAAAGAACTCTTTGAGGAATGCCCGATGAACTCCTGGTAGAATTCTCGTGGAGCTTCTGGAATTCCTTGATAATTTCCATGGAACTCCTGGAGGAATTCACAAGGAACTTCAGGAGATGTTCCCGAGAAACTCCTGGAGGAACTTCCGAGGATCTTTTGGAGATATTCATGGGGAACATATGAATGAATTCCTTAATAACTTCTTATGGAATTTCTGAGCTACTCGTACAGAAATTCGCTGTAGGACTCCTGGATAAAATTCCGAGGAACTCCTGTGGATGTAACGGAGGAATTTCGGAGGAAATTCTGAAGGTACTTCCGCGGAAACCCTGCAGGAATTTTCGTTAAACTGCTGGATGAATTACCGATGGACTTCTGGACAAATTTCTGAGGAATTCCTGCAGGATTTCTCAAGGAACTCGTGGAAAAATTCTTGAGGAGGTTCTGGATGAACTCCAGGAGTTCGAAGAACTCCTAACTAAAATCTCTGCTGGATAAGAGCTTAAGAGAGCTTTCATCCGAATGCGTTTGCTTCATAAGCTCTTATTCTGCTACTTTTGTTAGTAGGGCTCCTGAAAAAAAAAATCCCGAGGAACTCCTACAGAAATTCCGGTAGAGCTCCTGAATAAATTTCCTGGGAACCCTTGGATGAATTCCCAGGGATGTCCTGGAAAAATGTAAAGGGAGAACTTCTCGAGAAACTCCTGGAGGAATTAAATTCTCTGGATTATTTTTAGTCTGCTTCCATAATTACCAATAACTTCCCTGTATTGGTATTACAGATTCTCCCCGGAATCTAAAACCTACTCAGAAAATTCCCTTCTTCCCGGAATCATAAATATTCTCAGAACACTGTTTTGAAACATACCGCAGGAAAAAACGCATTCATTGCGTTTTGCCGCAGTGGCATCACCGCGGAATTTCTTTTAGTACAAACCGCAATGGTCCGCATTGCGTTTCCCGCTTAATAACCCCTGAATGAACTCCTGCTAAGATCTTTGAATGAATTTCTGAAGAGATCTCTCCAAGAACTCAAGGAGAAAACTCTAAAGAAATCCCAGACACAACTCCTGTAGTAATTCCTGAATGAACTCCTGGAAGAATCCCTCTATCGTAGGAAAATTATTAAATGTAGTTTTGTAGGATTATTAAAAAAAAACCTAGAGGAATCCTTAATAGAACTCCTAATGGAATAGCTCAAGACCCTTTTAAAGAAACTTCTGTAGGATTATCAAAAAAAAACACTTAAGAAATCCTAAAGAACTTCTAGAAGAATTCGTGAAGAGAGGGATTCTGGAGAAAACCTGAAGAATCTCTTTAAAGTATCTCTGAAAGAACTCGTGAAGGAATTCTTGAAAAATTTCTGTAAGAATCCCTCAAGTAGCCTGAAGAAGCTCAATCTGGATTTGAAAATGGCGTCAGATATCAAATTTGGTTGAAATATGTTTAGGTATTTCAGAGTTATGCCGGGACATACATACAAACATATAAACATGCAAACAAACATACAGATAAACATAAAAACAAGCATACAAACAAATGTAATACATGAGGTTTCGTAGATAGATAGATAAGATAGATAGTATAGAAACCTAGATTATTTCAAATAAAATAACATTACATACAGATAAACATAAAAACAAGCATACAAACAAATGTAATACATTAGGTTTCGTAGATAGATAGATAAGATAGATAGTATAGAAACCTAGATTATTTCAAATAAAATAACATTTCATGCATTTTTAATCATTAAGCATAAACATTTCAAAAGCGCGTAACTGCTTTTGTAAACAAGAATAATCACGCTCTTGTTTACAAAAAACAGTTACGTGCTTTTGAAATGTATGTGCTGAAATCGCAAAATCAATACAAAAAAGAAGAAGAAACCCCGTAAAAACGAGCTTGACAGGGCTCGACGTTCTAGCTTGACATCAAGCTTACGTCAGTCTGATTCATCGAGCTCCAGTTCGCATGTTCGAAGCCCGACAGCTTGACGCAAACGGTGCAGAATCGTTTGACATCAGACTGACCGTCAGTCTTACATCAGTCTGATGTCAAGCTCTGTAAGGCTGACCGTAAGACTGATGTCAGACTGACGTCAAGCTTACGAAATGCACTGGGTACTGTCAATTGGTTACTGTCACTCGCAGCTCTCACATCGTTTTTGTGCCTGTTTGGCGTTTACTCACTACCGACATCTAGTGGTCGGCCAAACACAGCATGATTAGCATCGGGCGGTTCCGTTTTCGTGACGATGTACACGCTAACCCTCAGTTACCCAGATTGGTGTCAAAGCGACCCAGATTGAGCAAAACTGCAGTTACTCTAATCTGAGTAAAGGCACCTTTACTCAAATCTGGGTTACCGATGTTAGTGGCAAAATCTGGGTAACCGGTACCCAGCTCCTCCTGGACCTTGATTTTGTTAATTTATTTCCAATTTGGATTTTTGATAAAAAGCTCCCAATTCCCGTATGCTGTTCACTTACCTGATGCAGGAAGACAGTTCCCTGGAAGAATTTAACTGTTTTCCCGTCATTTATCCTCATATTTTTCGAGGAAACATCCATAATTGCCAGCGTTTGCCTGACCGCTGCCATATTCTCAAGCCGGAAAAGGACAAAGTGCCGATTACCCAGATCTTTACCCAGATTCCACCAATCTGGGTTTTCGGGTTACCCGGATTTTGACAACTGCTAACAACATGAAAATCCGGGTAGAATCGACTCAGGCGATGGGTAGTTTCAGGTTAGCGTGTATTTAATTGTACCACAGACAAGGGAAGATTCATTTATTACGTCCATCGTTTTTCGGGATTTCCAGACCCCCCCTCCCCCCTCTGTCACGCTATTTTCCTATACCTAATACACGTACTGTCACACTTTCTTAGACCCCCCCTCCCCCCAAAATGTTGGACGTAATTTTTGAACGTTCCCCAAACAGACGTCTCACTCTACTCACTTCCCATCGTTTCACTTTTTAACGAATTATTCAATTATTTCGTAGTTCGCAAATCGCTCGCTCATGGCGCTCGCATCGTTTTTGCACCTGTTTGACGTTTGCTCACTACCGCCATCTACTCAGTGGATTTGCATACCACAGCATAATTAGCATTGGGCGATTATGTTTGCGTGACGATGATTTTTATCGCATTTTCTTCTAAGTGGCACGTCTGTTTGTCTGTGATTGTACAGTCAGGTCTTTTTTTACGCGGTTTTCATTTACGCGGCCGCGTAAAAAAAAACTCCATTACAAAAAAATATTTCATCGTCTTATTTTTGCATGATTCGTCGAGAAATGATGAGACTTTTTTTACGCGGTTTTTTGAATTTTGAACTGAGTTTTTTTTACGCGGTACGTATCCCCCGCGTAAAAAAAACCTGACTGTAATTTGTTCTACTTTTTTTAATTGAAGATCGAGTCCATGGTAAAATTGAAAACATAATTCTGTTGAATTAAAACGAAATTCAGTCTGCACAAATTTAGTGGCGTTGTGCATTTAAATTGACCCTCAGAATAGTAATTTTCACCGCAAGCCGCCGTTCAGTGAAGAGTATACTCAAAAATAATAGAAATCGTGAACAGTTTAAAAGTTATTCTTTTTTGTTATAATCAGCGTTTAAACATACACCAGTTTAATAAGTATACTGTCGCCACTTATTAATTTATACTGAGCCAGATTTAGGTGAAACTATTTTTACCAGGGATTCAATTCAGCCAAGTTATGACATGGCCGAAACTTCGATACAGTTTGTTAGCCGAAACCATATTATCACTGCAAACCATTTTCCACATAAAACGGCATTATTCGGCTAAAAAAACAGTTTGATTCATCGATGGTTCTTCAAAGAATCCAGCCCGTGGAAGCAAAGGTAAGTGATAAAATAAATAAACAGTTGTTACCGGACGACAGGTTAGATTTCCTTTTTTCCAGGCACTTTCGAGGGCACTTATCGTACATCTGGACAGCACCGGAAAGAGTCCTCATTCATCCGAATCAATCATCGACCGCCGAGGCTACGGCTGCAGGGACGAAGCCAGGATGGAGGATACCGTTCCGGCCGTGGATTCCGCAACGACGGCGGCACCCGTGATGGACTTCCCAAGTGAAACACCGAGAATTGATCAGGCCACGACCGGCACGGAAACGTTCAATTTTGTCGCAAAAGGTGGAGCTCCTCATCGGATGCGGTGAGAACAAGTTCCGCGAGATTCAGAACCGCTACCGGGTGTTTGAGTATGGACAAGCAGCGTAACGAGAACGGCTAGAACAATGTATCGGTGATAGGCGACCAGTCAATGTTTACCGGACGCGAGTCATCGGCGAAAGATCGAGAAAGTTTCAATAATTGTGCAAATAAATCAATCCGAGAAAATTTTGCCACTCATTCACTGTTTGTTTTATTTTTTTCAAATGAAAAGAAACAACAACAACACAAAATTAAACAAATTCGTGATAAATCCTGATTAAACTAGGTTTAATATTTGTAACTTATACTGGAATTTGTTTTTGTCTAAGTTATACTGAGCCAGTTTAGCCTGGATATAAACGAAGCTTAGGGTCAACCAGGCGAAATATGATTTAGTCTGAGATTTAAACTATTTAGTATTGATTTTTTTCTGAGTGTACCTTTAACGGTGCGCTTCTATACATACCCCGTTTGGCAGCCCTCCATCATTGCAGCAAACTTTACCGGTCGCTGCTGGATGCGCTCGCAAAATAGTAGCGCTATGGGTGGGTGACCAAATAGTAGCGGGGCAGTTGCGCTGCTAAAAATTCTATGGGAATATGACAGCCCTCCCGATACGAATCAGGGTGTCTAATTTGATTGCTACCGGTGTGGAAAAGGGTGGTTAAGTCAAAATGGTAGCGCTGCGCGGGTTGCTCGAATAGTAGCCGCCGCTAATGTTGCTCTAAGTGTTACGTCTGTTTCTCTGTTATGGGTTAAGGTTAATGCTACAGCCCAGGGGTTCTCAAACTTTTTCAGCTTGTGACACACTTTCGATTTTTAAAGAATTTGGCGACCCACAAGCACGCATTTTTATAAAATACGCCATTTTTGCAAATTTGGACTGACTTTGACTCTTGGGGCAAGACACTGTGCTGGAGAGTACATTTTCCTTCACAGAGTTGCTCAGAATTTCTCCGGTTTGCTCCCGTTTTGACTTATGTGTTGCCTGATTTATCGCAAAATCAAAACAATATTGCCCGATACCTCGCTTTTCTTGCAGTTTTAGGGGTGCTTTTCAACAAATTTCGTCGATCATTGGTAAAATGAGTTACTCAGAATTTCTCAGAATTACTCTCGTTTGCACAGTGTCTTGTCCCTAGCTTTGACTAATATATTTAATCATTCTGGCTCCATGCAATACTACAGAATAGGTTTTATACCCCGGACAGACATGTGATACGAGTGTGATTCCTGTACAACGGTACGCAGTGTCAAGAAAATTCTAACAAGACTGACTTGAACTGAGAGAATTTTCAGTATGGCACTCATTTCAAGCGCAATTGTACAGTGATTCTTGTATCACATGTGTGTCATAAGTATTAGGTATTCTCTCACATATTCTAAGGACTGTATCGGAAGCACGGTTGGCCTTTTTATTCCGGTTCTTCTATGAAATCTTCACAATATAGTTAAGTTTAGAACAGCTTGAAGAAATTTGGAAAATGTTTTTTTTTGTCTGTATTAACGAGATTTTTAACCCAGGGCTAGTTCATCTCGGGACCCACGCTTTACTTCCCTTCCGAAGGAAGAACCCACATTTTGTGAAATATGATACAACGTGCTTAACAACCCTTTCGGGCTATCATCTTGATCATACATGGAATGATACAATCATTCACCCAATTGCCACTGTATAGTACATTTTTATTAGGGAGGTCCTCGGCGTGATAGTCTTTTGTGTTCTAACCACCACACCAGGTCCACTCCACAGGAAAATGTTTAGTATTATTGAAAATACGGTTCTATGACTACACCACAGAAAATAACAATCTGTACAAACTGCAATTTTTTTAAATTTTTATAACGTTTTAAAAATTTGTAGCGAAAAAAATTTAAACGGGGAAATATCTGGAAAATATTGATTATTACTATCAGTTATGTACACATAACATATCACTCAATACCGACTTTTAAAATTCTTATTTTGGATAGAAAAACCTCAAACATGTAGAAAATGGTCTATTCCAAAAAAACACCTAATTTTTAGTCGAACTTAGACGCCCTGTTTTGAATATCTTCAGAGGTTATAAAATTCCGTTCTCTGGTAAAACTACCTCTTCAATACATTAAACACATGCCCAATAAAAAAATGTGAATTTTCAAGTTTTTTATTTGCGTCTTTGAAGACGCATAAAAAAAGAGTTCCTCAAAAAATGGCCTTTTTTCATTTTTAAGAATTGCGCTAAACTGCGCAGGAAATTTTTTTTCGATAAAAATAACTTTTCTATATCATGAACATTCTGGAAATGAATATATCTGTGCAAGAATAAGAGAAAAAATTGAATATTTTCCCTCAGTTTTCGCAATTTCAAATTTTTAGGAGGTGTCCAAAATTTTAATAACGTATGTGCAATCTTTGAGATAAAAGTCCAAGTTAAATGATTATTTTTTGAAAACCAGAACTGCCATTCCTAACACCGCTAGCCATGATGGTCTCCCATAGCGGAAGATCCGAAAGAGCTTGAAACTATTGAGAAATCATCATGTCTACAGGTCGCAAGCCCTGATAAAGTGTGGAACGTTTTGATGGCTGTGATCCCGGACCATCATGGCAAAAACCCAGGGATACCCAAGTGACCATACTGTTAGGGTGTAGGGGTTGCATGTGTGAGGCGCATATATTGACAGGCATTGCTATGGACCGTTAGGGCTGAGTAGGGTCGGGGAATGGATCTACGATTGCTGAATTATACTGAAAAGGTCGTGATTCAGCAGTGGTGGGATCGCTTTCCGCTTTTGTTCGGCCTTGGTGGTTTGTGTGGGGTGGTGCGTGTCGGTGTGTGTGTGCTTTGTGCGTGCGGTGCATACGGCTTCAGCAGGGTGGTTACTTGGGTATAGTGTGGGATAATTGGGTTTGGGACTGAGGGGGTCGTCGTTGATAAGGCCGACATCATTGAGTACTAAGTGTTGGCGGTTGTATTGGTGACGATTTCTTCAGCCTTTTTGGAAGAGGGAGTACTTCGTAATGCAAGAGAGGGATTTTAACTCTGTGTTACGGGTTGGGCGAGGTCATGCTCAACCCAGGTGACCGTGCAGCTCTGACAGTGATGCATGAATGAGTGCGGTGTGGGTGAGGTGCGCTGCCCTGTGGGTGCAGTTGAGTCCGGGTTGGAGTGGAAAGAGACCCTTCTCTACCCTAGGTCGGTTTCGGTTGTACGGGCGGGGTAGTGTTTGTCTTATTTGTGACGTGTTGTGCGTGATTTGCGGCCCGAGCTGCGTGGTTAGGGTAGGGCGGGGCAAGATGAGCACCCTAAGGATCACGTTGAGTTTATTGAAAGTGAACACAATTTTTCAAAGTACCTCTCAATAGTTCTTTTCTATATCATGTTTTCTACCACCCATAAACATGACAGGCTTCAAAATTCACAATAAGGATGACTTATTTGACTAAACAAAAAATATGTTTTATGGTCAGTTCGAACATGATACGGGGCAAGAAGAGCACTTCATTAAAATCCCAATATTATAACAATAAATAGGCCTTACAGTGATTTATATAGTAAATCTTGTTTATAGCTATGGTATCACGTTCTAAAATTATATTTTTTCGATTATTGAAAAAAAAAATGCGGTTTTATAATATTTTATACAAAATGACCCGAAAAACAATAAACGATCATTAAGTTGCTTATTTTTAGGAATTTACGCAACCAAATAGTTGCAGATGATACGTAATGTTGGCTGATAACCGGAATTATGGTAAAAAATTGATTCTGATATAAAAACCTTATTTTTTTCTGATGATTTCTTATAAGAAAATGCTAAAAATCCATGCTATTGACTAATTTGACGATATTTTTAAATTCGTTCATTATGAAGTACCTTTTATCGGGTTTACAAACAGGATGAACACTATTCCAACGGATTATGAAGTTGTTTGGGCAAAATTCATCATAAAAGTAGTAAAAAGGAGGGGTGCTCATCTTGCCCCGGGTGGCCATCTTGCCCCGTCCTACCCTACTTGGGAAGTATTGTGCTCTGTAAGCTAGATTTTGGTTTTAAGATGAAGCTAAGGCTGGGCTGTGCCTTGGATTTGTTGGGCGCAGGTCGGGAGAGCTGGTGGCAGTTTATGCTGGGGGGTTTGCTCGATTGGTTATTCACTGATGGTGGCCAGTCGATCGACTTATCGGCGCTGTCTGTCATTTGGTTCTTGGGGTTTGTGCTCTCGGGGTTCGAGGCGTTGCTTCGTTGTATCTTCGCTTTAATACTAATATTCCTTGTTTGATTTAACTGACTGTTTTTTTACAGGCGTTAAACTCATTCTATTTCATAGATTGCCATATTTAAGGGTAATGGTTCAATAGGGTGTTAGCAATCAGAGTGGATTAGAACGAGTTGGCGTCTACAATACACCAACACTAACACACACACTCCAATACGTACACGCACACACGCACCTACAACTAGCTGTAAAAGACCAGTGGGCGGGACAATGGTGCCTACCCAACAGTTAAAGGTGGGGTGTTTGGCTTAACTACATGACTTGGTCCGGCAAGCCCATAAACATCAATTGGTAGACCTTGGGGCAAGACACTGTGCTGGAGAGTACATTTTCCTTCACAGAGTTGCTCAGAATTTCTCCGAATTGCTCCCGTTTTGACTTGAGTGTTGCCTGATTTATCGCAAAATCAAAACAATATTGCCCGATATCCCGCATTTCTTGCAGTTTTAGGGATGTTTTTCTACAAATTTCGTCGATCATTGGTAAAAAGAGTTACTCAGAATTTCTCAGAGTTACTCTCGTTTGCACAGTGTCTTGCCCCTAGTGGTAGACGTATTGCCTAGTGAAAAGAAAACGCAGATGGGCGAAAGCCAGGGGATGCGTTGATAATAGCAGAATATCAGAAAACCAGAACTGCCATTCTTTAATTAAAAGATTTATATAGTATCTCCAAAAATAAAGTTATGTTTAGTTCGATACAGTCCTTAGTCGATAGCTAATTAATGAGGCGTCCGATTTGAATGCGGTCTTCGGCAAAGTTATAGCTGATAGAGTAGCCTAGAAAGACCAAGGGTCAACTAACCCTCTAGAGCACTTGAGGAAATGCTACGGTGGATTGAATGAAAAACATCGTTTTCCCATAGTAATTCCCATACAAACTTTGAAGGGCTTGTGTAAGCTCTCAATTTTCAACCAAATGAGCTCAAATTTTGGGAGAAGGCATATAATCTGGCTAGGAATCGAATAAGCGGTGTGGAGCAAAAAGGATTTTTTGAACCACGCTAGTGGACATCAACTAGAGTTTTTTTTTTAATTATAGTACTGCTGGATGGTCACTTGATCTGATTTCCATAAAAGTTGAATGAAGTTAATTAAGACATTCCCAATAGTTTGAGAAACGCTGCAGGCTCAAACTCCTTAAACTTCTCAACAGCTGCAGATGTATGCTTCATCAGCTAAACAACAAGAAAACGCGAATGGTCGTCGATGAAAGTTACAAAATACATAGCAATAACGGTCGTTTCTTGTTTTATACTTCCACAGATGTCTGAATAGGTCTGAATGTATCAATTCTAATGGTCGTTTTGACATTGGAAATTCCAGTAGCGGGACATTTGGCATATTGACCATGTGGCATAATTCAAATGCACCCTTCTTTATTATGCCAACTTACCTTATGCCAAATCACACAGACCTGGCAATTTCCTACCCTGAAATTTGAATGCAGCTTACTTTCTGATCTCCCTTTTTAGAAAGCCAAATTGGTTACCTTCCTCAACCATGTTGATCAGCTTCTCTAAACCATGGCTGAGCCTTTTAAGCCAAACTGCCAAGGCTTACAACCTGTTTTCCAACATACGCTGATCCAGATGCAGTTTCTTCATACTTCCCATCCCAAATGCAGTACTAATTAATGCGTTTTTGTACTCAAAGATATACATGGGATCTCGCATGGGATGGCCAAAATGTTTGGGTTAGGCAACATTTTTTCTCTCACAAAAAAGTTCAACATGCTGTAACTCTTCAGAGTGCATCAAAAATTCTCAAATTTTGACTGCTTCTCAACCTATTATATGTGCATAATTGGTACAAATTTGAGCTCGATTGGTTAATCTTTCGCGAAGCTAGAACCGTTCTCGTAAAACACTATTTTTTAGACAACTAATTTTTGAGCTGTATTATTTCGGGGACCAGTGAACCGAATTGAATGAATTTCTGAACGTTATCAACAATATATTGATGCTTGAAAATTCCTTAAAACATAGGTACTTTTCAGACGTTGAAAAAAGTTATGATGGATTGACACTTTTAGGATCTTTCACGAAAAAATATATTTTTTTCACATCAATGTCATTCAGTTTTATTTTTGATATCCAAAGATTTTCTACTTCTGCTCTTAAGATATCTCTAGGGGCAAGACACTGTGCAAACGAGAGTAACTCTGAGAAATTCTGAGTAACTCTTTTTACCAATGATCGACGAAATTTGTAGAAAAACATCCCTAAAACTGCAAGAAATGCGGGATATCGGGCAATATTGTTTTGATTTTGCGATAAATCAGGCAACACTCAAGTCAAAACGGGAGCAATTCGGAGAAATTCTGAGCAACTCTGTGAAGGAAAATGTACTCTCCAGCACAGTGTCTTGCCCCAAGAGATATCTATAATAAGATATATGAGAGCCCATTTAGATTAAAGGAAGAACACATTTAGTATTTTTTGTGCGGTATTGTAAATTTGACACATTTTCCTCTATATGGGTGAAAATGTCAAATCATCAAAACTTTTTTCAACATTTACCTATGTTTTGAAGAATTTTCATGTATTAATATATTGTTGATAATCTCCGAGATATTGGGCAGTTCCCACCCAACTGGACCCCTTTCGCAGTTAGTATAAGTGCGGGATCGTGAGTAAAACTGCGATTTTGCATCGAATTGTTTCGATGTCTTCTGCGCACTTATTCATCACTTTGTAATGCATAAGTGCGCAGAAGACACCGACACGATTCGATGCAAAATCGCAGTTTTATTCACAATCCCGCACTTATACTAACTGCGAAAGGGGTCCAGTGGGGTGGGAAATGCGCAATATGACAGCTCAAAAATTAGTTGTCTCAAAAATAGTGTTTTTACGAGAACGGTTCTCCTAAGGCTTTCATTCTTAATGTAATATTTTTATACAGGGCCTACTAAACCACATATGCAAAGTAGGTCCTATGTATTTTTCGTTCAATTAATGCACTTTTATTAGTGGAAAACGTTTGGCAGATTATATGTGTAAAACATGGTAAATTTATAAACATCGTCAACTACATAAACAGATTTTTCATATTTTGTGTAGTGAACAAATAAACCCTTACAAGATTGCGTAATAAATGTTAATGTGTTAGTGTTCCCTCAAAAAAGTTTGAACATATTTCATCCAATATTCTTTGAGATATAGAGTATTGAAATTTTGTTTAATTCACCATCAAGTTTTACTAAAAGTTTCAGAAATCTTATTCAATCTCGCTCAAAATTTTACCAATGGAGCTTCAAAATATGGTTTATGATTGGTGAAAATTTCAGCGTTTTTTATTGGCGTTAAAAAAAGTTATGAACACTCGAATGACAAATTATTTTGACGAAAAAATTGCTGTACGGACAATTGTTTCATACACTGTATATTGCCACCAAGATTTTTGAGAGTTTCAAACAAACATTGTTTTGAACATGTTATCATGTATATGTATAATCATTCCCAAAATAGTATGCGTTGACAACTCTGTAGGAATAGTTTTCTCGGCCTTATATACCGCATTTAGTTCACTACTGGACTGCGAACTGCGACTTTATAAGTGCGAAAACGTAAATAAAAGTGCGCGATTGCATCAAATCAGTAACAAATTTTGAAAACGACGTATAATCAATGGTGTAGCATTGATTATACGTCGTTTTCAAAATTTGTTACTGAAATCAGGTTGATGTCTTCAGCGAATTATGTCTTCAATCTATGGAGAACAAGTGCTCTGAAGACACCGAGTTGATTTGATTAAATCGCGCACTTTTATTGGCGTTTTCGCACTCGTGAAAACTAGTGCGATAGTCCAGTGGTGAACTAAATGCGCTATAAAAGGTTAAAATAATTTCTGGAGCTCGATTTGAATAGGTCGTATGTACATTTGTCGATATAAAATTCGATCAGTTTATTTTAGTTATTGTAGCAATAGAGAAGATATTTTGGAGACTTTTAATGATGGAACGGATAGCCTGTTTTGTGATGATTCTACTGTGTGTATCAACTTTGTTCAATTTCAACGGTTTATGCTATAATAAGCGAATCCAACTGATCGAATTTTTAATCGACAAAAGCACATACGACCTTTTCAAATCGAGCTCCAGATTTGTTTTCAATCTATAGTGTCTACACGGAACCGCCAAACTACCCAAAATTGAGTTCTTTTGACGCAATCCCACAGTTCGGCCCAATAAGCCAAATTTGAGTAAATCGATTAAACTCACACTAGGTAAATTGCCTTCACCTCCAGCAAAAACATTTACTTAAGAGTAGGTAAATTCAACCCAAGACCCCCCCCTCATTCAACCCAAATTTGAGTAAACCTGCATTTACCCAAAATTGGCTTATTGGGCTCAAGGACCCCCGTTGGGTAGATGCATCTCTGTTTGTTTTTGACAACATCGGTGAGGAAAAGAGGGAAAACAACCTAATTTTGGGTAACTAGTTTATTCGATATACTCCAGGCCCCCGACACGGCCTATATCAATGCATTGGAATCATGGTAGACAGGATGTCCTGGGCGCTAATAAATAGCGCCCACTGTCAAATGCGAAAACATCAACAGATTTTTGTTTAACGTTTATTTTGGTTCGTTGATCAGTTTTTGGAATCATTTTTTCCACCTGTTATGATCACAAAACACTTCAAACTCGCTTTAATAATAATGTACGGTAAGAGGAGCATGCGATTAGTTGAATAAAGCAACCCAACAAACACGCATTGTGAATGTGATTTCGTGTGTGGCTCACAACATCAAACAAAAGCCGCGTTTGTTGATTACACGCTCGTCTCAATTTGCACGAATATGAGTATAAGGCGGTTAGATGTTGGCTACGATATATTTCATTGATGCCAGGGGCCTGATATACTCAGCTTTGAGTAAAATCGACCCAAAAATTAGGTAGTTTGATTTCTCCGTGTATAGGGTGAACTTGTCAGTTCGCCATATTTCTCGCGTTACATTTGAAAAGGGCCTATCCCTAAAATGTAAACAAATCGATTTTGATACCTTTCCATAGCATCCCCCAACAGTAACATACTGTGCAAACATCACCCGCCTAACCGTTAATCTTATCAGAATAAACCCCACCTTCAAAACGGCCGATCATTGCTTTTTTCCCCAATCATTCATAAGCCCGTGCTCCAAATGGGCCAGTAACGGTAAAATTTTGTTTACATTTGTTGGTCCTCTCGTTTAAAGGGCCGACAACCGAAAATTTTCGGAGCGGCTCTCGGCCCGAGCGCCGAGAGCGAGAATTCTCTCTCTCAAAAACGGCCAAGCCTCGATACGATGTCAACAACGGACTCACTCGGGGGACCAACCCACGCTAAGAAAATTTTAGAAAGACTCACAATAAGGCGAACACCGGGTGAAACTTTTCAAATTAGCTTAACATGTTTATCTATAATTTTTCTTACTTTTTTGATAACTTTTAATTCAAAATTGATTATTGAAGCATAGATACATCTATTCTTGTGTCATTAAAACGAAAAGCTTGTTGAAAAATCCTTAAACTGTGAAATACGAATAGGAAATGTGATGGAAAATGTTTGCATCGATTTTTCTCAATGTTTACCTTCTGGGGATAGGCCCTTTTCAAATGTAACGCGAGATTTGCGAATTGCTCTGGAAATTCAAAGAAACAAAACACCTGTTGTGTTGTCCAAATATTGTCATTGTTTACACCAAAAGTGCATTCCCATTGGATCTTTTTTTTTGTTTTATTCCAACTGGATTCTTGTTTGCATGCTTCAAATTTTTACACGCATTGTGAGAGTTACACAAAGTCGTTCAAATCTTACGGCACACATGGCATGGGTGTGCCAGACTTTCACACAGATTTCACCAGCTCGTGTGTGCATTTTTATGCAATATTTTTGTAAGGCATCTGGTTTGGTTTACAATTCGCTTTGGTACACTCAAATTAATTGACTGATAGATTATATGTGCGCTAATCACATAGATTGCCGGCGAGAGAGAGAATTGCCCGTTTATGTGCAAGTAATAAAATCTATAAGTAAGATAAATGATTTTTATTACCACTGAAATACATTTCAAGTGTAGCAGCATAACACACAATCTTGCGCACATAAAATTTAAAAGTTAGAATGACCATAAGAAAACACAATGGCGCGTGAATGTTTTGCTCGAAAACGTGTTGTTAATTTAATAATCGGAAAATTGAAAGTTTTCAGAGGTAATTATAACATATTACGTTCATTAAATTGTTAAGTGATTAAAACAGTGGTTAATTTATTTTTCAGAATTGGAATCCATCGCTTCAGAACCACAATGAAAGAAGAACTGAGGTATTTTCGAACATCCATCTGAAGTTAAGACTGGAACGGATTGCTTGGCCGGATTATAGTATGTGAGTTTATTCCTGGTGATCGCCAACGCAAGTTTCGTTATGCCAACACAACCATCCGGCCACCGAGACGGCCCCACAGTGGATCACGAGGCGATTATCCCAACCGCTGAAGGAACTAGCGGAGCGCACGACGAGGCACTTTATGCTCTTCCCCAATAATAGCTTTAGCATTGATTTGTTTAACAAATAAAACCAGCGCGATCACTGATTATTCAAATTTAGCATTTATTTCTATTTTAAAATCAATCCCACGTGTAAATAGCTTTATTATTCTTTCCAATGTAAACTATGCGCTGAACGATTAAAAACCAAAAGTGACGCACTTAAATTCTATCATGATTGAATCGACAAAAATTTGATAGCGTTGCACATATTTCTCAAGTGCAAAAGCAATTGGTCACAATCTAAGTGCAGAACTTTTGAATTTAATGTGTTATTTATTCTGAGTGTACCTATCAGAAAATATTTATATTTCACATGTGAGCCCCGTGAGCCCAAGCAGTTTCAAATACCATACTCATTTGTGTGTGCCATATGGTTATGGGTTAAAATGTGCAACTTTGGTTCTCCGTGAGTGCATTTCCATTTTGTCGTCTTTGTCGTGACTGTTCAAAAGATAATAAAAATATTTACCTCTATTAGAGCTGACGAATCGTAATCTCGCATCCTCGTCTTTCGTGCCTCATCGTTGGAGCATGGCGTTTTCTAATCAGTAGAGCAGCCATAGGTAACTCGTTATCTCCAGAACGCTTGTGTCGCTCGAACAGCCAGAGAGCATTTTGTGAAAACAACGCAGAGCTGGAACCGCTGGGACGGTTCCATTACGAATATCATCCCGTCATCTCCAAGCGCTTATTGGCCAATTAGGTGTTTGAACAGTGTGTGCATTATCTTCGCGCCTTCGAGGGAACAACAGCTAATAGAGTGTGCAAAAGATAAACCGAATCTCGCAGGTCGAAATACGAGCAGCAGAATGTCAGAAAGTTAGTCGTGATTGTTGTAGCGGGTGCGATTGTTTCATTTGATATCGAATATTGTTTTCTCTTTTCACGATCCACGCACGAAAGGCATCAAAAACGAAGAGGACATGAAAATGGAGCCCTCCAGTCCACCGGAAAGGGATCGCAGCATGCATTCGCGATGTTCGAGCACGGGCAGTGCCCATAGTCCGACCTCTTCGGCTCACAACTCAGGTAGGTTTAGGCCGAGTCTCCACATCCTGCTGGGATGTGGATAGTTCTACACTGAGAAGGTTATTTGAGTAAGCTCATTTTGAATTTGCCTCGCAGAGGACGAAGAGGATTCCGGTGATAACAAGAGTGGAAGTACAATGAGTTACAAAGAACGTCGCCGTGAAGCTCACACGCAGGCGGAACAGAAGCGGCGTGACGCCATCAAAAGAGGATACGAAGCGCTACAGGAATTGGTTCCGAGTTGCCAGCAACCCGATGCCTCCGGATACAAACTAAGCAAAGCGTCCGTTCTGCAAAAATCCATCGACTACATAGGATTCCTCCACCAACATAAAAAGAAGCAGGAAGCGGACAGGACCACCCTCCGCAAGGAGGCTTTAGCTCTCCAAATAATACAGAAAAATTATGAGTCGATGCTACAGCAACAGCAGCAAGAACCCGGTAAGACTGAAGAGCGCCTCAGTGATGAGGTAAAGTTCCAGGTGTTCCGGACCATTATGGACGAGATGTTCGAGTCGTTCGACCAGCTGCCAATGGACTCTTTTGCTGAGCTGACGTCCAGCGTGATCCCGTGGCTGGAGGAGCACTGCAAGCCGCACCTGATGCGGGACGTGGTCCAACGTACCCTCAACGGAATCACCTCCCAGATGGTGGCGCAGCCAAGCAGCCACCACCAGGATCAAGGGCAGCAGGACATCAAGCGAGAATGAACAAGTATAACGAAGTAAGCCTGTCTATAATTGTGTGTGGCAGAGTTACATATAGAAAATTTAGGATATTTCAATAAAGTAAATATTACAGAATGTGTGCTTTGGTTTTGTTTTGCGATGAAAGGAAAAAGGGAGTCCTATTTGGTATGGCTGCTGTGGCAGTTTGTAAGGGTTAAGCCAGCTGGCATTGGTGATCTCTTCGGGAAACCTTAATAAATCGAACCTTAAATTGGCCTCGTCACATAGGGTCACATAGAGTGAAGGTGACTCAGATGTCAATGTTACTCATTCGCCATTGCAATCTGCTCGAAAACAAAAGTTTGGTTAAATAGGGTATCGGGATGCTTCGTTGGCATAGCCCCCTCGTTCGGCCTATCTCAATGTAAACCAAAAACTCAAACAAACACGCATAACTGGATATCGGAAAAGCTATGCGCCAAACAACTGTAACATTTCGTTTCAATTTTAGCACTTTGGAGCATTAAAATTGAATGAAAATGTCACATTGTTTAACTTTTGTAGACACCATGATTCTTCGGCTTAGTGGGTAGTCTATACACATGATCATAAATGGCATGATTCTGGAACATTTCGAATTGACTTTTCAATAACTGAACATTTGATGCGACGGTTAAAGACGCTATTTTGAACTTGTGTATTTGTTTTCAACGAATAATAACTATTTTACAAATTGAATGTGGGCCGAATATTGAGGACATTTTTTTCACTATGTACCCAAATCTTGGCCCATCAGTAAAGTGACGTCAAAAACAACGATAAAAAGGCGTCAACAACATTTTTTGCATAAGAACCAGAAAGAACGAACAGGAAGAAAGATTTTGTGTTCGGTGACTGTAAAAATATAACACAATAATAGGGTTGCGTTGTTTTCGTTACTTAATTAAGAAAGAACTTTAGTTAAAATGATTTATTTATATTTTTTTGAAAATTTGGCTCCAAAAATGTAATTTAAACGTAAGATTGGTGAACAAACAGAGATAATACTTCAGCAGAAATATTGCAAAAATAAGATAATAAGTGGTTCTAGTGCATGGAAAGCAATAGGCCAACGTTGTATCCACTAATAGGCCAATATTTGTACCATAGACCAACGTTGCATACCATCGCATCGAATCTTTTCAGCTTAATTAAGTAAATTCTTGAATATTTACGTAAGTTAACTTCCAATTGGAGAAACATGCATTGCCTAGAGTGTATAATAGGGTCAACATATTATTTCTAGTGATATTAATTCATGAGTTATGGTCAAAATTGCCAAGGCGGCTTGCAAATTAGGCCAAGGAATGGTACACATACCCTATTACACCTGAACAACAAACACGGACAAAGTATGTAGCGCACTCTTCATGGCCTCTTTTCTCAACTCCTACTTCCCTAAAGATGACTGAATTCATGGCAGTAGAGACCATATCGGGTCATCACTCAGTTTATTTGATATGCCCAATAAGACATACATTCTCTAGCGTGACTTCAGGTTTAGCATATATGTTAAGCCCTGCGTCGAATCCGTTCTCCTTCAAATACTGTATCCGGCCCCAGTCGAGCATTCGTTTGCACTTCTTACCAACCTCTTCGCGTTCAGTTCTCGTCATGGCGTACTTGATGCCGCCCCCTTCACCATCTTCTTCGGCGTTCCGTCTTTCCCGACTGGTGCCGGTGCCGCAAACCGCCCAACTGACCATTTTCACCACCAAGTCGAATTCCTTCCTACTAATTCCCTTCCGCAATAGAAACTTCTTCCCCGCATACGTTTTCCAGTCGCACCGATGGTGGCAACAAAGGGCAAACACAAACCCCTCGGACCGCAACACATCTCCTCCAGACCCGTCCTTATTGGCGCGAATCAGACATCGCAACGCAAGGTCCGTGGCCCCGCCACAAAGGTGCTTCCCCACGCCAACGACCTTCCGACTGTCTTTAAGCACCTCCAGCTTCCTCAGCACCAAATCTCCGATATCCGCCCGCACCCGCTGAATCAGTTCCCGATCTTCAATCTTGTTATCCTTCTTGTGCCGATGGGAGGCCTTATCCACCAGGAACACTTTAACGTTCTTCAGTTTGGATTGTTGCAGCGCCGTGGCCAACCAGAAAGCGACCTGGCCTTTGCCTGCTCCAAACTCCACAAAAGCTACGTCATCCTGGAAGAAACTCTCCCGCTCCAAAATGCCCAACAGCGAGGCGGATTGGACCAGATGCTTCAGTGTTTGTGGCCCGTAGGACTCGTTTCGCAGTTCCTCTTTGAACGCTTCATGCTCCAGCATCATCTCTTCTATCATCCCGATTTGGGTCTCCTCAAAAATGCCCTCAACCTTCCGCACCAGAGATTTCAACTGATCCACTGGAACGTCCGACAGCTTCAGGCCTGCTTCATCGTTCGCCATCTCGCTTCCTTCCCCATCCGAGCTGGCGTTAATTCCCACCTCGATGTACGACGGCCGATCCTTCGGTTTCGCATTGCAAATCTTCAGGTGCTTCTCGAGCTTGGCCGCCGAAATCGAGTGCTTCGGATCCAGAGGGCACGGGATCCGTCCTCCCGATTGATCCTCACCACTGTTGGCAGTGTCGGTCACGGCGTGAACCTCGTGTTCGCCACAGTACTGCTTACCTCGGCCGACCGTCATCTTGCAGTAGCGCTTCTTCCGTTGAACAAAGTGCCGACACCGTACCGGTACGCCGCCGTCATCGCTTTTGTCCTCCATGGTAGCGGACGATTTGGCACGCTTCTCAACGGGTTCGTCCGCGGAATCCATAGCAAAAAGTATAGGTACGCGACGAGTGAGACCGCAGCTGCTTGCACCGCATCGAAAGAAACTATCGCGATCGCGAATCAAAACAAATCGCATCAATGAATCTTATTAGATCGATACACTTTTCTTATAAGAATATTGAAAAAAATGGCACTTCGAAAACATGTCGTCTGCAGACGACGACAGCTCCAACTACCAGGGTCGGCTGACCTCAGCTGAGCAAATCAATATTGACAGCGTCGCACTATGGGAACGTTTGAAATTTTGCTGGTCAAAAAATTTTTTCTCAGTTGGGTCACAGACAAACAGACGTCTCACTTCCCATCGTTTCCCTTTTGAACGGGCTATTCAAATATTCTATGGTTTGCAAATCTCTCACTCATGGCGCTCGCATTGTTTTTGCTCCTGTTTGACGTTTGCTCACTGCCGCCATCTATTCAGCGGGTTTGCGAAACATATCGTAATTAGCATTGGGCGAATAAACTTTTGTGACGATGATTTTTTTAATCGCACTTTGTTCCAAGTAATACGTCTGTTTGTCTGTGGTTGGGTTCTTTAAAGGATTAAATAAATTCACATTATATTACTCAATACAATACAATACTCAGAAAAAATAGCTCTATCTTTTAGGCTAAGTAGCAACATTTTATTCACTAAACGACCCAGTTGCCTCAAACTTCCTGCACGTAAAGATTTGCTTTTTTTTATTTATTTGATTTTCTTTATTAAATTCATTAAAATCACAATACAGCAATAGCTGACAGCAACACATCGCTAACGGTGGACGCGCTGTTTTGATAAATAACCCATGTTTACACCGGTGGTATCTAAACGGGAATGGAAAATAAGGACGCGACATGGGATTAGCGATGGGTTTCCACATTTGGGGACCCACTCAAATCTTGCACTGAGTTGCTATTCCGATGGTTTGTGTGGCGTCACTCTCTTTATTTATATTTTGCGGTGAAGTGAGCTGAGTAGTGGTATGGAAAATGAACATCAGTGGATCACTAAAGCATGAGATGAATATTGATGCACTTTGTCTTACGTGACTATAGATGTTTTCCAGAACCCTATCACAAACAAACAGACGCAACACTAATAATTCCCACGTACACCGATTCAACGGTTTATTTAAAAATTTAATAGTTGGCCAACTGTCCATCTGTGGCGCTCGCAGCGTTTTTGTTCAAGTTTTACATCCGCTCACTATTGTCACCTAGTTTATGATTGGCCACTCTATTGGCCAAACTCAGTCCTTTTAGATTGAGTGAATATGTTTCCGCGACTATGATTTTGAATAGCAAAGGTATCACTTGAAACAAATTGCTATTAAAATCATCGTCATGTAAACATAATCCCCAATGCCAAACACGCTATTTCACAAAAGCTCAGTAGGTGCCGGTAGTGAGCGAACGTCAAACAGGAGCAAAAATTATGTGAGCGCCGTCTGCGAACAATTTGCATACTACAGAATATTTGGTTTAAATAGTCTTTAAAAAATAAAACGATGAGAAATGACTAGAGGGAGACTGGAGAAGTATGCTTGTCTGTGACGAAATATTAGAAGTGTTGCATGTGTTTGTCTGTGACCCTTTATGCCTTTGTGATTTTATGCAAGATTCATCAAAAGCCATAAGGACATATTTTATTTGTTTCAGTTTGTACTACGTTCGATAAAAAGTAAGGACCTCGGTAAGGTCCACTTTTAGCAACGCACGGTGGAAAATCAATATGTTTTCCAAGTCCCTAAACCCAAAATAGAAACCACTGGTGGGAAGGTGGGGTGCTATCCTAAAATAGCACCCGACAAGGAGTGGTATAATAGGGATAGCGATGAGGTCTCCCGTGGCGATGCTCTTACGAGAATGTGGCCTCATACTTATAATTTTGTGGGTGATGAAGCGGCGTCATGTTCAAATGATGACTGACTGCATGCTTGACGGAGGTGTGACGATGAGCAAGCCTGACTGAGCTGTAATGATGTTCCCGTTAACACCGAGGAACAGTAGTTTCCAGATAAATGGGTGAGACCGTTTCAAACTATGTACGTTTCCCTTAAGGACAGACTTGTAAGAATCCCAAAATTGCCACCACAATGGCCGACTTTGGCACCTACTCACGATTTCGAGGGCACAAATCTCATCGTAAATAAAACCGGCGCACCAGATCTTCTTATTTTAAGCATATTACAAGTGAGCAAGGACAGAATAATAAAATGCACAGTTGTTTGAAGCTTGCTTCTTGAGATTTGTGCATCTGAAGTTCTGATGCACTGTTCAAACGAGATTTCTAGACGTTTGTCCTTAAGGGGGCATTTATAAACTTCGAAAACTAATTTTTGGTATACGGAAATTATCTTTAGTGTATCAGTTGCTGCAGAATGCAGCGAAGGTGCATTCGGAAAACATCGCATCGTTGTTGAAGTTTCATTTTGACGGATAGCGGTGCGATAACTGCAAAATGGTTGCACTTAACGGACTTGCAGTTAAAAAGCATTGCAGTTAAAGCGTTTGCACCGAGCGAACGTCTACTGTAGAGCCCTCTTTGCTGCTGATGAATTCCAACAGACCACTTCACGGCAAAATTCTGTCTCTTTCGCTCTTTCAGAGAGTTTGAAAACAACAGGACCAGTACCTGTCAAATTTGACAGATCCTGTTGTTTTTTAATTTCCTGTAGGCGAGAAAGAGAGCGATTTCTTGATGACGTCACCGTGCATTGGAAGGGAGGGTACCTACACTGACAAACAGACGTAACACCTTGAATATCATTAACAGCTGAGACGAGACTCGCGAAGAGGAAAAAAAGCAACGTCAAGTGCAGCCCAACTGAGCTGTCAGTTGTAGCCCGTTTGATTACGTTACCTAAAACGAGGAAAGTATTGCTATCCGAGATAAAATCTGAAGCCAAAATTCACTCCAAGCAGCATTTTCTTCTCCTGTACTGTCAAAAATAAATTGAAAACAAAATATTAAAATGATTACTTTGCTTGGCGATTGTTGGCGATGCAAAATTTCACCTCAACATGATTTTGTGCGTGAATGGGGTTCAGTCACACTCCATGTGAGGTGATGCGGTCACGTACGTGTTTGAACCACCAGCCCAAAACATAATGTCAACACAGATAGGAAGGAGAAAAAAATAACAAAGTGGAGAAAAAGAAGACCGTCTCCGCGAGTCTCGTCTCAGATTAACAGAAGGCGCTAGTGTGAAACGTCAAACACAAAGAAAAACGATGAGCGTGCCTCTGGTTGTGAAAGCCACTACAGTCAACTTTCGTTCGTTGCACTAAGCTCTTAGCCCAGTTAGCGAAAGACTTTCACTAAAGTGCCCCCAGGGGGGTGACGAAGGGCCAGAATCATCTACCCAGCATTCAATTCAACATGGCGTTCAATGTTTTGTTTTGATTGCTTAATTCATGGAAAAAATGCGCTGGAAACATCGACGCTGCTTCGCTGCTACATATAATATCGTGCAAAGTGATAAAGAAAGAGAAACAATCATCAAAAACAACGATTTCGTTTAAAATGTGTAATTTCTGAAATAAGCACTAGCAACACACGAGACACACACCCGAAAACCAGGAGCAAGTTAGGGTAAACCGACCAGAAAGTGGGTATCAAAACGCGCCGTACCAAAAATGATGATGGGTGCAGCGGCGATGTATTATCGTCGCACCACCAAATCGAAGTCGTCGCTAGAAGCACATGCGAAGTTGCAGCTGCGAAGTAAATTTGAATCTATTTTTTTCTGATGCGCATCATTAAGCTAATTAAGAGCAACAATATTTATGCACTAATCCAAATTGAGTTGCGACATTTCTAAGTAGGTTAAAAATCAATTTTCGCACGTTCGGTCACTTCGTATTTCGACCAAAAGCATAATACCGAGTTTGACAGCCGTGTCACCCCACTGAGTGCCCCACACAATGCACAGTAGTTCGACACATTTCCCATGGGAAAACTGTCAAAAAGAAACGCAAACCTCGACGGAACGGACGCTATGAGCCTCTGCACAAATCTGGCCTACTGCTCACTCCCACAGAAAACTTGAAAACAGCTCGCACAGTATTGTCGGGCCGCCACCAAACCGGACTTCGCACAATCAAGTCGCGACGCGACCCAACTCGCGACGTTTTTGAATCATGTCAAAAGTAGTGCGCATCCTTCCCGTTGTTGTCAGCAACACAGCGCACTAGATGCGAAACAGTTGCGACACTTGTGGGTCAAGAAAATGGCAATTTTTGATTGAATGTCTGTCTTGATTCCAACCGGATAGACAATAAAAGCACAGATAACAGATGTTTATTCTAGTACAAATTTTTCGCAGAATCCTGTGTAAATGTTCAAAACGATATACGTTGGCTCACTATCGCCATCTACTCAACTTATTGCGACATTACATCGAACTTGAATGCAAGAATAGTTCAAAGTTCCAGTTTCATTCAAGATCGAATACAATCTTGAGTGTAAAATTGCGTAGTGCATGCAATCTTGAAAGCGATCACTGACTATCGATCACTGCGCCATCTCTAAATGATTGCCACATGAGTCTCAGCTGCTCGTTACATACAGTAGACGTTCGGTCGGTGCAAACGGTTTAACTGCAATGCTTTTTAACTGCAAGTCCGGTAAGTGCAACAAATTTGCAGTTATCGCACCGCCAAACGTCAAAATGGTGCGCCATGTTAGCCCTAATGAACAGTCGAATGAATTTTTCGTTCATTTTACGTCAATTGACGGCTTGTTGACACTGTCAGGCGTTGCAGTTATCGAATTTTCGTTCGCTAAGTGAAACGTAAACATGTTGCAGTTATCGAACGTCTACTGTACAAAATGGCAGTTGAGCAGTTTTACACACATTGCCAATATAAGCATAAACGTCTGTTATCTGTGGTAAAAGTCAAGTGTGACTTATTTACTGTGCACGCTGTTTTAAAATGTTCTGTGGAAGTGAGTAGGACAGGGCAAATTCACAGAGGCTCATGTGCTCCAGGCTAAGAAGAAGCAGTTTTGACATCCGAGCGGTGTTCCGGCGATGAGATCGTCATCGCTGATTGGTCGATAGATGTAAACGGCACACCGCTTGGTGCATCAATCAATTGGGCTATGGCCTCGGCTATGGCCCACCTCTGAGACGAGACTCGCGAAGAGGAAAAAAAGCAACGTCAAGTGCAGCCCAACTGAGCTGTCAGTTGTAGCCCGTTTGATTACGTTACCTAAAACGAGGAAAGTATTGCTATCCGAGATAAAATCTGAAGCCAAAATTCACTCCAAGCAGCATTTTCTTCTCCTGTACTGTCAAAAATAAATTGAAAACAAAATATTAAAATGATTACTTTGCTTGGCGATTGTTGGCGATGCAAAATTTCACCTCAACATGATTTTGTGCGTGAATGGGGTTCAGTCACACTCCATGTGAGGTGATGCGGTCACGTACGTGTTTGAACCACCAGCCCAAAACATAATGTCAACACAGATAGGAAGGAGAAAAAAATAACAAAGTGGAGAAAAAGAAGACCGTCTCCGCGAGTCTCGTCTCAGGCCCACCTAACGGGCGCATAGTTATTAACGTAGCCCAACGAGCGAAAGATGGCTGTACTATGAAGATTTAAAATTATCGTTAAAAGCGTGATCGATGGAAATTTCGCAAATGTTTACGGTTTGCCTGTGTTTGTCTTTATTCACATTCGAAGCCATGGTCAGCAGCCAGCAGCGAACGGTTGTCGCCTTAGCTTTTGTGTCTGCTTGTCAGCGACGATAGCAAGGTCGCTCCCTCGGGAACTAAATAGGCTTTAAAAAAATAATCATTCGAAATAATTTTGGCCAGTTTGGTTACTCAAACGTCCCTTAGTGCGTCGTGTTTACATTGCAAAACACGAAGGGCGTTCGCGCGCGCTTTCAGCGCAAGCCATCAGCCAGTCCCATCGCAGCATCACGCTTAACCGGAAGCACCATCGGCAACGCGAAAGTCCTATACGCCAAAACCCACAACAATGTCCTCGAATGGTACCGTTCCGTCCCGTAACATCGAAATCAAAGCGCAAATCGCCGGCCCGGAAGCGTTCCAACGCAAAGTGGAAATCGCCCGCCAGCTGACCGGCACCGACGGCGAGATCATCAAACAGCACGACGTGTTCTTCAACGCCGAGCGCGGTCGGCTGAAGTTGCGCTATCTCGAGGTAAGCAATCACTAATCAGCCATCCATCACCGTCATCATGTCTAGTAATCGGGTCAAGAGGGTGAGAGATCCGTTCAATCGGGGAACGGGGATGGTGGAGATCATCGATGGTGGGCGGAGGACAATCGAGCTGGAGGATGAGTACGAGCACGTTGATTCCGGCGTGGAGTACTTGATTGAGAATCAACCGCAGCAGAGCGACTCGAGTGAAGCTTTCAAAGATCTCATGAGGGAACTAGAATATGGCTATGGAACTCATTGCGGATGTTCTATTGAGTCGTCTTGTTCCGATAGGGGGACATGTTCTTTGGGAGGGAATTACATCGCTTGTGGGAACGAACTGGTCCTTTTACATGACGCGGATATTGTCTTCGAGTGCTTTGACGCATGCGGGTGCCAGGGAACCTGCCTCAACAGATTGGTTCAATTCGGACCACGAAGACAGTTGGAGATTAAAAACAGTTGTAACGTACCCGGACAGCTAGGGCTGTTCACCAAAGCGGAAATCCCAAAAGGAGCGTTCGTTTGCGAATACGCCGGAGAAGTTCTCACCCGACAGGAAGCGGAAAAGCGGAATCGGTTGAACGATTCCGAAGGCAAGAAGAACTACGTTCTGTGCCTCAACGAAATGTCGGCGGATGGAAAGAACCGAACGCAAACGTTTATCGATCCCGAGCGCAAGGGGAACATCGGTCGCTACATGAACCACAGCTGCGATCCCAGCTGCAGATCGGTTTCGGTTCACATCGGAGGACCGCCACCTCGAATAGGACTCTTTGCCCGGAGAGATATCTCAGCAGGCGAGGAATTGTTTTTCGACTACGGTGGAGGTGCTTCGCCGATCCAAGTAGTCCAAGGGTCTGTCCCATGCTTGTGCGGATCGGAAATCTGCCGGGGAACTCTTCCGTCTTTAACCTATGAAATCGATGATAGTGGGCCGAGAGTGGAAGATGAAGCCCCTTTGAAGTAAGACGCGTTTCTCAAACTGCTACAAACCCGCCATTCCATTTTGTTCCATTGCAGACGAAAAAGTCCGAATTGATCCAATATTTCCGGCCGGATGTAGGCGGTCCCAAATTGTCCACCTACCACAAACTGGATCTGGACGAACCGAAACTGTTGGAAACCATTTTGGCCGAAAGTATTGGCATCAAGGGAGAGGTTAAAAAACATCGGCATCTGTTCCTGCACGGGCAAACCCGCGTTCATCTGGACGATGTGGAGGGGTTGGGGCACTTTTTGGAATTTGAAGTCGTGCTGAAGCCGGAGCAGAGCGTAGATGAAGGCACCGCTATTGCCAACGAGATGATGAAGAAGTTTGAAATTGAGGAGAAGGATCTAATCCAGGGAGCTTATATGGATAAGTTGTTGAAATAAAATATGTGATAAGATAACATGTTTGAACTGCTTTATTTATGTCACCCGTCCTAGGCGTTCGCTACATTAGCGATAATTTTCTTGTAGATCTCGATGCCCTTCAGATAGGTGTCGGCCTGAAGGAACTCATCGTGATCATGCAGCAGCACAGGGGTGTGGTTCATCGGTGAAAATCCGATCGCAGGAATTCCAATGCCGCGAATATACCGACTATCGGTGCCCCCTGGGAAGATCTGTGGTTTCACCTTCAGGCCCAGCTCGTCCAAGGCATCCTTGAAGGCCACCCAATACCGATTCGAGCCGTCCAGGGTGGTTGGCTTCACGAAGGGACACTTCTGATCGTACTCGAGCTCAATGCCGCCTCCTGCTTCACGGCACCAGTCCAGCAGCTGGTTCTCGAACTCCAAATGCTTCACGTCGACGGCGAGACGGATGTCGAAGCACACCATCAGTTCCGGGGGAACGACGTTACTCTGGACGCCACCCTGTGGGGAAATTAATATTTTCGATTTATAGTTTAATACATTGATACACATGCATGATGACATTCACCATCAAAGAGCATCCAGTAATTACAACTCGCTTTTAGGGAGCGGTGGGCGAACTCATGAGAGCATACAATAATGTCAGTTGCCTGTACCTACTTGTAAAATGGTGGCTTGATTTTTTTTTATTTTGATAAAGTTCAATATAAGAGACTAATTCCAAGTATGTATACATACTTGCATGGACAGAAGACAAAATTGGTTATATCTGAAAAGGTCATCATAATTGCAAATTTCGTCCTTATCTATCTGAATGTATGTCTGTCTGACCCTTATGGATTCGGTAACTACTGGGCCGATTGGCGTGAAAAATTGCACGCAAAGGTTTTTTTGGGCACAGTAGGCAGGCAGTACGACATTTGCTTGGCAGCTCGTAAGTAGATAAAACTGTATTTTGAGTTGAGGAATGTTGTGTCCTTGGTCTGATCTTATACATAATAACTGAATTAGTTATTACTTATTTTCTGGAACAGAATCAGTTATATTTTTTGTTGTTTTAGCTCTTCTACGAAACGCACCAATAACAAAATTTGCCATTTAGCTATTCAATTTCAATGGCTAATTTTGATATTCTCTTGTTATTCTTATTGAGTTGTGCGGAGCAACGAAACGATCGTAGAATGCTGCGACTCCTTAGCAACTGACTTGTTAGGAAAAATAACACTTGTTCTCATTCTCACTCAAACCACTGTGAAATACAGACGTTATTGTTAAACCGTTATAAAGATATTTCATTCAAACCGTATACTCTGTTCAAGAGGTTATTGGCCCAGGATTTTTCGAAAGCACTGAAGAAGTTCCTTGAACCTTGAAATGGCTGAAACGAAGGTGACTGTGGAGAAGCTGGATGGGACGAACTACGCCGTGTGGAAATTCCGTATGGAGCTGTTGCTGACGAAGGAGGAATTGTTCTCAATCGTAACGGACGAATTACCTGCCGAACGGAACGCAGCTTGGAAGACCAAAGACGGAAAAGCACGGGCGCTGATCGGTCTCGCTTTAGACAACTGCCAGTTGGTACACGTCATGCAGTCCACCACTGCCAAGGAAATGTGGGATTCTCTCAAGAAATACCACGAAAGGGCTACTTTTGCGACGAAGGTGCATGTTCTGCGGAAGTTGATAACGACAAGATTGCCGGAAGGAGGAAACGTTCCTGAGCATCTGGCGAATATGACGACGTTGATCAACAAGCTGAACGCGATGGGTGAGAAGTTTAAGGACCACTGGATTGCCGCAATGATTCTCGCAAGTCTGCCGAAGTCCTACGATGTTCTTGTGACCACGCTGGAAGGTCGTCCCGAGAAAGAGCTAACACTCGAGTACGTGAATGGGAAGCTGCTGGATGACTGGCGTAGGAGATCGGATGGAGAGGAATCTGGCGAGATGGCGTTTAGGACTGCGACTGGCGGCAAACCGAAGTTCCGTGAAGCAAAGAAGAGAGTGTGTCACTATTGCCAGGAAGAAGGTCATTTCCGGAGAGACTGTAAGCTGCTGCAAGGTAAGAAAGTTGAACCGAAGAAGAAGGGTAATCACCGCGTCAATATGGCTGCTGCGTCGAATTCAAGAGAAGCTTGTTTCGGAGTTGAAGTAGCGGATCTTGCCACGGAAGAACAGAAGCTCTGGTATCTGGATTCCGGTGCAACATCTCATATGACGCACGATGCCAGGAATCTCGGTCAGCTGGATACAAGAAGGAAGCATAGCATTAGTCTCGCTGATGGGAATCAAATTGAAGCTTGTGGCGTCGGAAGTGGACAATTCTTCGCGAAGGATGGCGACGGAAATGCGGCCAAGGTCACTTTGAAGGAAGTTTACCATGTGCCGAAGCTCAAGTCCAATCTGCTATCGATAAGCAAGATTACCGATGATGGTTACGTTGTAATTTTCGAGAAGCATGGATGCAAAATCGTCAAGAACAACGAAGTGATTGTGACTGGCACTCGTGATGGAAATCTGTACCACTTGGATCCGACGGCAGCACCAAAGCAAGCAATGTTGGCGAAAGACAATCATCCGAAGCAATGTATACATCTCTGGCATAGAAGGCTCGGACATCGTGACTTGGAAGTTGTTAGGACTATAGCACGTGACAATCTTGGAAGCGGAATGCAGTTGAAGGCGTGTGGTGTTGACAGTATCTGTGGAGTTTGCTACGAAGGAAAAATGAGTCGGTCGAAGTTCCCAAAGCACTCGGACACCAAAACTCAAGCAATCGGAGATTTGGTACACACGGATCTCGTCGGGCCGATGGAGACGGCTACACCGAGCGGAAATCGTTATTACATGGTAATGTTGGATGATTTTAGCCGCTACTGCATCGTGTACTTGTTGAAACACAAGGAGGAAGCTTCGCAGAGGATAGAAGAGTACGTTAGTATGATGAGGAACCAGCATGGGTGCAAGCCGAAGATAATACGTTCGGACGGAGGAGGAGAATTCTGTAGCAATAATATGAAGCGGATTTTTGCTGACCACGGAATCATCCACCAGATTACTGCACCGTATTGTCCACAGCAGAACGGAAAAGCTGAAAGGAAAAATCGTTATTTGAACGAGATGCTGAGATGTCTTCTGGCTGAGTCAGGACTGCCAAAGCGATATTGGGGTGAAGCAGTGATCACCGCCAATTACCTACAGAACCTTTTACCATCGTCGACGTTGAACAAAACGGCATTCGAAATTTGGACAGGACGCAAGCCAAACTACTCCCATTTACGTGTTTTCGGAAGCGAAGCATACGTGCATATTCCCAAAGAGAAGAGGCAGAAACTTGACAAGAAAGCGGAGAAACTAATATTTGTTGGATATGCTGAAGGAAGAAAAGCCTACCGTTTCCTGGATACAAGAAGTAACACCGTAATGATTAGTCGAGATGCCAAATTTCTGGAAGAGGAAGATCGTGATGCAGCTAATGGAGAAGTTCGTTGCGGAGAATCTGCCAATTTGAACGAATTTACCGTTGATTTCGAATGTGAGGAACTGGAAGGGCGAGATGATGCTGACGAGCCGGACGTAGACGTAAATGTCGAGCAAAGTGATGAAAGTTTCAAGAGTTTATCAGGAGAAGAAGCCTCGGAAAATGCTGACGATCCGGATATGGAACAAGAAACTCCTAGAAGGTCAACACGTGCAACGAGAGGCATACCCCCGCAGAGATACAACCTGGAGGCCTTGAGCAACGAATTTCGCTGACATGAACGACCCGGTAAGTTTGAAAGAAGCACTGGACGCACCAGAAGCAGTCGAATGGCAGGCCGCCATGCTGGATGAACTTGAATCACATCGCGAAAATGGAACATGGGATCTGGTTCCACTACCAAAAGGAGGCAAGTGCATCGGATGCAAATGGGTATTTCGGAGAAAACTCAATGCTGCCGGAGAAATCACGAAGTTTAAAGCCCGTTTAGTTGCCCAGGGTTTCACTCAACGATATGGCGAGGATTACCAAGAAATATTTGCTCCTGTGATGAACAGTACCACATTGCGAACATTTCTGGCTGTGGCAAGCAAACGGAAGTTGATACTAAAGCAACTGGATGTCAAGACCGCATATTTATATGGTGAGTTGCAAGAAGAAATTTACATGCGGCAACCGCCTGGATACGTCGTGAAAGGCCAAGAGCATCTGGTTTGCAGATTGAGGAGGAGTATATATGGCCTTAAGCAATCTGCAAGATGTTGGAATCAACGACTGCGTAATGTCCTGCTGAAAATCGGCTTCCACCAGAGCAAGACGGACTCCTGTTTGTTTATCAAGACCACTGGTAAGAAGACCATCTATCTCGTTGTGTATGTGGATGATATACTCGTTGGAGCGGAAACCGAAGCCGAAATCCAAGCTGTTCATGATCATTTGAAAAAGTTCTTCAAGTTAACCGACCTCGGAGATTTGTCGTATTTTCTCGGATTGGAAGTTCAACGGAACGAAGGTAACTACAGTTTAACGTTGAAAGGATACACCGAGAAGCTAGCAGAGAAATTTGGAATGATAAACGCCAAAGGTGCAAGGACCCCCATGGAGACTGGATACATCAAAACTACAGAAGGAACCAAAGCCTTGGAAAGCAGCGTCAACTACCGAAGCTTGATTGGAGCTCTTCTCTACGTAGCAACTAACGCTCGACCGGATATTGCGGCATGTGTATCGATTCTTGGGAGGAAAGTATCATCACCAACCGAAGCAGACTGGACAGCCTCTAAACGAGTGGTTCGATATCTACTGGCTACCAAGGACTTCAAGCTGCATTACGGGAGACCGCAAGAGCTCATCGTTTATTCCGATGCTGATTTTGCAGGAGATGTTTCAACCCGCAAGTCTACTACCGGTTTCCTGTTCTTGTATGGAGGAGGAGCAATTTCATGGGCAAGCAGATTACAGAATAGTGTCACCCTATCATCCATGGAATCCGAATATGTGGCATTAAGTGAAGCTTGTCAAGAAATAATTTGGATAAGAAACTTGCTAAACGATTTTGGAGAACAACAAGATTCACCCACCACGATCATGGAGGACAATCAAAGTTGTTTAAGTTTTGTTCAATCGGAACGGACTTGCCGGAGATCAAAACATATTGAAACGAAACAACATTATGTCAAGGAACTAACAGAACGCAACATTATCAAATTGGAGTATTGTCCATCAGAAAAAATGGTTGCAGATGCTTTGACCAAACCGCTTGATGCCGTAAAGTTGAAGAAGTTTGCTACTAAGATGGGACTGTTCTAGTTTGAGGATCATCTCGTTGAGGAGGAGTATTGAGTTGTGCGGAGCAACGAAACGATCGTAGAATGCTGCGACTCCTTAGCAACTGACTTGTTAGGAAAAATAACACTTGTTCTCATTCTCACTCAAACCACTGTGAAATACAGACGTTATTGTTAAACCGTTATAAAGATATTTCATTCAAACCGTATACTCTGTTCAAGAATTCTCACCTACCCGGGTAGAGGCAAGGAACAACATATGGTGCCTGATGGGCTTGCTGATGGGTTCTTGAAGGACCTATAGGATTTGTTCCTAGGTTTCGCCAGGAGTTGTTCCAGGGATTTCTCCTATAGTTGCTTAAAGATTCCTCCAGATCTATCCTAAAGTTGTTCCTGGGATCTACTCCAGGAGTTGTGTACATTGGATTCTTCCAGGATTTCCTTCTGGGATTCCTATAGAAGGCTGGATTCCTCCAGGATTTTCTCTTGGGATACCTTCAAGAATGGGAACACTCACTTTCAAAGAGTTACACTCACTTGATATTTTCTCAACTCAGAAGCGTGCAATTAAGAAACGATGTATGAACGACTTTTGCATTGTGGTTTTGTCTGAAACTTTGCCGAATAGAGTAAGGGTCGCACACGCATACCGAAGTCGTGAGGGAGCTGCGAAGGCAACTCTCCACGAGGTGACCTCTACTCTATTCAGCAAACTTTTAGACAAAACCACAATGCAAAAGTCGTCCATACATCATTTCTTAATTGCACGCTTCTGAGCTGAGAAAATAGCAAGTGAGTGTAACTCTTTGAAAGTGAGTGTTTCCATCCCTGGATACCTTCAGGAGTTCCTCCTGAGATTCCTCCAGGAGTTCCTCCTGGGATTCCTCCGGGAGTTCATCCTGGGATTCCTCCGGGAGTTCATCTTGGGATTCCTCCAGAAGTTCCTCCTGGGATTCCTCCAGAAGTTCCTCCTGGGATTCCTCCAGGAGTTCCTCCTGGGATTTCTCCAGGAGTTCCTCCTGGGGTTGCTCCAAGCGTTCCTCCTGGGATTCCTCCAGGAGTTCCTCCTGGGATTTCTCCAGGAGTTCATCCTAAGATTCCTCCAGGAGTTCCTCCTGAGGTTTCTCAAAGAGTTCCTCCTCCAGGAGTTCTTCCTGGGATTAGACCTGTGCGCCGACTTTATTTTGCTCGGCGGCGGCGTGAGAGCCATTTTTGGCCAGCGGCGGCGGCGTCATCGGCGTCACGCCGGTGACAGCTTTCGGCGGTGGCGGCGGCGGCGTGACCAAAATTTGACCGTAATGGCGAAACGAAGAAGTTGTCTTTACGCTGTAGAATTTGTAGTCCAGTCTTTGCTTTTTCATAACCATTGATGACATGAATTATTATTATGTCAGTACACAGGATGAAGTATTTGACCAAAAAGAAACCAATGCTCAAACATCTTGTTTGACTCGATCTAATTTTCATTAGTGTCAAACAGATGTTTTTTCTTCAGTTCATTAGTCAAATATTTGAGCCTGTGTACTTATAACCTTACGTTTGAATGAACACCTTTTTATTCCTGTTCGGGTCCGTCACTGTGGCCAGTAATTAGACCTATACCCGTATCCGTATTAGTGCATGTTGCATTACTCCATTGCAAACTAAGGGCAAAAATATAGTTTTGCTAAAGTTTTCGTTTTGTTTTCTTAGAACCTTAGATTTCCGGGAATAATCTCCAAAAGTATTCCAGAAGGAGCCTGGAGGAATCCATGAAGAAACTTCTGGAATAATCCCTGCAAGAACTGCTGTATGAAACCCTTAAGGAACTTCTGCTGGAATCACTCATATGTAATGTAGTTCAAGAATTTTTCTTAGAGAGATCCCTGGAAAAACTTATGAAGAATTCCTTAAGGAATTCCTAGAGGATTCCTCAAGAGAATTCCACCAGGAATCCCCGGAGGAATTTCATAAGGAATCCCCAATGAAATTTTAGGAGTAATCCCGGAAGGAGTTCCAGGAGGAATGCTCGTAGGAATTGCATGAGGGAGGCCTGAAAGAAGTCCTAATGAAATTCCCGCAGAATTTGCACAAGGAAATCCCAAAAGAATTCCAACATGAGTTCCAAGCAAATTCCAGCAGTTATCTCCAAAGAAATCCCAACAGGAATTTCAGAAAGAATCCACGAAAGTATTCCAGTGGGAATTTCAAAGTGAATTCGAGAAAGAATCCCCTAAGGATTTCTAGGAGGAATCAACGAAAAATATCCAAGAGGAATCCCGGAAGGAATTCCAGGAGAAATCCCTGAGGGATTTCTAGGAGGAATTACCGAAAGAATTCCAAGAGGAATCCTTGAAGGAATTCTAGGAGGAATCCCCGAAGAAATTTGAAGTGAAACCCCAAAAGGAATTCTAAGAGGAAACCTCAAAAGAATTCCAGAAGAAATCTCTGGAAAAAATCAGGAGGAATCCTCGTTGAAGTCCAGGAGGAATCCCTGAAAAAAGTCCAGGAGGAATCCACGATGGAATTTTAGGAGGAATACTCGAAAGAAATTCAGAAGAAATCCCCGAAGGATTTCCAGAAGGAATGCCAGAAGAAATCCCCGAACGAAGTCCAGGAGGTATGCCCGACGGAACTCCAGAAGAAATCCCTGCAGAAATTCCAGGGGGAACCCCCTTAAGGAATTCCGGGAGGAATCTCCGAAGGAATCCTCGAACGAGTTTCAAGAGGAGGAATCCCTGAAGAAATCCCCGAAAGAACTCTGTAAGGAATTCCCGCAGCAATTCCTAGAGAAAATCACGAAAGAATACCAGCGCATATCTCAAAGGAATTCAAGCGGGACACCAAAGAAATTCCAGCAAAAATCCTTAAAATAATGTCAGTAAGAATTTCAAGGAGAATTCAAGAAATAATCCCCAAAAAATTTTGAGGACGAACCAACGAAATATATACAGGGGGCTCGACAGGAGGAATCTTTGCATAAATTCCGGGGGAAAATCTAATAGGACTGAAGTAATTACAAGAGGTTCCCGAAAGAACTCAGGAAGGAGGAATCCCCGAGGGAACTCTAGGAGGACTCACCGAAGGAATTCCAGAAGGAAACCTCGAAGAAATTCTAGGAGGAATTCCATGAAGAATCTCCGGAGAAATTGAAAGGGAAAGCTCCAAAGGATTTTCAACAGGAAACGCCGAAGAAATTACAGGAGGAATCCCATAAATAACTCTAGAAGGAATCTCCGAAGGAACTCCAGGAGAAATCCCCGGAGGAATTCAACGAGAAATCCCTGAAAAAAGTCCAGGAGGAATTTCCGAAGGAACTCTAGGAGGAATCTCTGGAGGAATTCTATGAGGAATCCCCGAAGAACTCCAGAAGGAATCTCCAAAGGATTTCAAACCGAAATCCTCGATAGTGGAATTCAAAGAAACAGTACTTAACACGATTTTCTTTTTACCTCCAAATTAATTCCAGGAGGAATCCAGAATGAATTTTAGGAGAAATTATCGAAGGAATTCCATGAGTAAATCCAAAGGAGTTCTAAGAGGAATCATCAAAGAAGTTCCAGGAGAAATCCACGACCGAGTATCAAATGAAATCTCTGAAAGAATTTCTGGTGGAATCCATGAATAAGTCTAGGACGAATCCTCGACGGAATTCCAGAAAATATCTCCAAAGGAATTTCAGGAAGATTTCCTGAAGGAACTCTAGCAGAGACCCCCGAATAAATTGTACGAGGAATCCCCGGAAGAATTCCAAGAAGGAAGTTTAAGTTGTATCTTCGAAGGAATTCCCGAAGGAATTCCAGGAGGAATCCCCAAAGGAAGTCCAGGAAGAATCCACGACGGAATATCAGGAGTAATCCTTGAAAAAATTTCAGGAGGAATTCTTCAAGGAAGTCTAGGAGGAAACCCTGAAGAAAATCTAGGAAGAATCCCCGTTGGAATTCCAACAGGAATCCTCGAAATAATTCCAGGAGAAATTTCCGTATGATTTCTTTGAAGAATCTCCTAATAAATTCCAGGAGGAATTTCAGGACAGGAGGAATGCTTGAAGGAATCCCATGAGGAACCTCTGAAGGAAGTCCAAGAGGAATCCCCAAAGAAATTACAGGAGAAATCGCTGCAGGAATGACAGGGGGAAACCCCGAAAGAATTCCGGTAGCAACCTCCGAACGATTTCCAGGTGGAATTCTTGAAGGATTTTCAGCGGAATCTCCCGAGGGAATCTTTCTGGGTAGAGGGATCCCTGCAGGATTTCCGGGAGGAATCCCCGACAGATTGTCAGGAGGAGTCCCCAAAAGAATTCCTGGAGGAATTCCAGAAGGAAATGCTTGAGAAATTCTTGTAGAAACTCCATAAGATATCCCACAATAATATCCTGGTCATATGCCTGATTATATCCTAAGGAAATTCTCGAAGGAACTTAAACAAGATTCCCTGAAAGAAATCCTGTAGGAAATCTCTGATTTTACTCCTGGAGCATCCGTGAGTTCTCCTGGAAAAAATCTCAGAAAGAACCCCAAGAGCGATACCTTGAAGAACTCATGGATGAATTCCTAAATGAACTTCTCCAAGAAAACCCTTTTGGATATCCTGAAGAATTCTTAAAAGGAACTCTTATACTAATTTTTGAATGAATTTCTGTAGGAATCCCTGAACAAACTTCTAGGGAAATCCTTAGATCCTCCTCAGAAGGAACTCCTGGATCTTTCGGATAGAACTCCTGGAGAGATTTCTGAACTTTTGAAGGAATCCCTGAAGAAATTCAGGAGGAACCTCTGAAGAAACATCTGCATGAATCCCGGTAACTCCTAGAGGAATCTATGAAGGAACTCTTGGACTTATTTCTGTAAGAACTCCCGTATAAATTTCTAAAAGAACGTGATAAAATAGCTGTATTCGAATTTTGTCAAGACTAGAAAAGCCATTTCAAAGTTAAATTCTATCGCAGTCGAATCCAAAAATCGTTAACTGCTGTGAGAGAAAACTCAATCCGTTCGACAACCATTGTTCGACAGAACAACAATGAACGAAAAATCGGCAATAATTGAGTCCCTGAGGAAGAGACCAAATGTAACCGAAACGTCGGACAAGATTAAATAGCTGAATTTGAAATTTGTTAGGACTGGAAAAGTCATTACAAAGTCAAATGAACTTCAGAAGGAATCTCTGCAGGAAGTCCTATACTAATTTCTAGGACCGTTTGTTAGAATTCCTGAAAGAACTTCTAACGGAACTCTTGATGGATCTCCAGGGAGCATCTATGAATCCTCCTGAAAGAATCTCTGAAGGGACTTCTGAAAGAATACCCGAGCGAACTCCTGTTGAAATAGCTCAGAGAACCTTTGAAGGAATTCCTAATGAACTCCTGAAGGAACTCCTGAAGAGGTTATTATTATTATTATTTATTTTAATTCAAAATTTAGAAAGAGGGAAAAGCCCCCTTGAGCGATTTACATTTAAAATCATTCTCAAAAGGGCGCAAAACCTCTTTTTCTTTTCAAAAATCATTACAAAAATAAAATATTTTAAAACTAATCTAAAGGCTCAAACGGAATTTATCCATCGCAGTCCTGAAGAGGTTACCGAAGGAACTTCTGGATCATTCCTTGTATGGAATTTCTGTAGGAATATCTGAAGGAACTCCTGAGATTTCCTGAACGTATCCTTGATGGATCTTTTGGAGTGATTTCTGAAGAACACAGAACGCCAGGAGGAACCCGTTGTTGGAATTCTAGAGGAATTCCTGAGAGATCTCCTAGAGAAATCTCTGAAGAAACTCCTGGACTATTTCCTGAAGGAACTCCTGAATGAATTCCTGAAGGAATTTCTGAAAAAAAAAATCCCTGGAGAAACTCTCTAACTTATCTCTGAACGACCTCCTATGGGAACAACTGATGAATCTTCTGGATGAATCTCGGATGTATTTCTAGGAGGCATCCTTGAATCCTCCTGAAAAAAAAAACCTGAAGATACTTCTGTCGAGATCTTCCTGAGAGGTTTTCTGAAAAAAAAATGCATGTTGAAACTCCTAGAGGCATCCCTGAATCTCTGAAGGAACTACTGGAGACATCTTTGAAGAAACTGCTGAAGAGACCTCTAAAGGAACTTCTGAAGAATTCTTTGATTGGAATTTTAGAGAAATCTTCGAAAGAAAATTAGTATTTTATCTCAACTTTATGTAAACAAAATTTTGTTCGTGCACTGATCACCGGCGTGAAAAATGAAAATCGGCGGCGTGACAAACATCGGCGTATGGCGCGCCGCCGATACCGCGGTCGTGGGGCAAAAAGTGTCGGCGGCGGCGGCGTGGCGCGGCGGCGCACAGGTCTACCTGGGATTTCTCCAGGAGTTCCTCCTGGGGTTGCTCCAAGCGTTCCTCCTGGGATTCCTCCAGGAGTTCTTCTTGGGATTCCTTCAGGAGTTCCTCCTGGGATTTCTCCAGGAGTTCATCCTAAGATTCCTCCAGGAGTTCCTCCTGAGGTTTCTCAAAGAGTTCCTCCTCCAGGAGTTCTTCCTGGGATTTCTCCAAGCGTTCCTCCTGAGACTCCTCCAGAAGTTCCTCTAGGAGGTCTTCCTGACTCCTAAGATTCCTCCAGCATGTCAGTGATCATAAATCGACGTTTATGTAACATGTATATGTGTTCATTTTCAGCTGAGCATGGTCCGTACGTGACTCAAGCTTTTGTAAGCATTTACTCAGGTTTCCCAGTTTTGGGAGAGGAACCAGGCATCAATCGAAAATATTTTGTGCACCTAAACGTTGACCAAACGTTTCCTTTGAACTTTACCCTTCCACTAACACCCAAATTACCATGACGCCTAGGCCTGAAAGAATGTACAGTATGCGGCAGGAAAAAATGCGAACCTCATTTTCGTCCATTTGACATTAACCAATCTATGTTTCAACGTTCCATGATCTATAATAGGCTAGTTTTCTGAAAAGTTAATTAAAAAATTTCTCATTTTGGTCACTAACCTTTACAGGGCGGCGCCTGAAGATGAAGACAACCAGAATTTTCAAACCGCAAAAAATCGCACAGGTCGCTAAATTTCGCATCTGATAAAACTAAATTTTGATTTTCTCTACAATATCATCAAATATATGTACTTATTTCATCTGGTATGTGAAACTACATGGATCTGGATCAGTGTGGTCTGGTTGTTCATCGAATTTGAGCTAATTTTGTTACTGTTATAGTCATTTTGTTTAATGACCATTGGGCGCGCAGTTTATTGATATCCGCTTATTAGGCCTACATTATCACATGTTAAACATCAAATATGTTCATTATTATTTTTCAGTGCTAGAATATAGACATTGACTGATACACTGTCATGAAAAAATACACATATATATCCTATATTTAGCGTGTAATAGTGCCTTGAACTTTTCGCATTTTTTCCTGCCGCACCCTGTAGAGGTCTCTATGTACTTTCATAGGTGTCCAACTAATCTGCCTTTCCCATCCCTCAGCTGTCGCAAGGACGTGGCCAGGACAGCACTCGACCGTTGGAGGATTGCGTCAATCTTGTCCAAGAGTCAGAGATAAGTCCCAAATCTTTGTGCTTTGGTAACGGACAGAAAGGATGCAACCCTCATAACAGCGATCCAGAGCTGTATCACCTACGAATTTGTGCGGCTTGCTTAATGCTAATGCTAATGCTAATTTACTCAGGTTTCCCAGTTTTATTCATATGGATTACTATGTTCGAAAAGTAAATGCTCACACTTTCAGTTTTATCAGTAAATACTCAAGTAAAAGCATTTTAGCAAAGTAAAGGCATTTGCTCCCTTGATTCAAAATGTTGCATTTCGAAGAGATTTATTGAAGAAATCCGTTAGTTTATTAAACTCCGAAAGCAACTTCTGCCTTGACAAAACTTCTATAATATTGATTGAAGCTACTTGATTTTTTTTTTCTAATTCTTCGTTTTTTAGTGATTTCCGCAGAGTAATACTAGAATTTTTCTCCGACTCCATGGAGTGATACCATATGGAGGACTCAAGTGATATGAATAAAGTGAGCAGATGCTTTTACTTTGCTAAAATGCATGTGTCAAACCTCTTACTTGAGCATTTACTCAAGTTGGTATGATAAAACTAAAAGTGTGAGCATTTACGTTTCGAACATAGTAATCCATATGAGTAAAACTGAGAAACATGAGTAATTAAGCATTAGCATTAAGCAAGTCGCACAAATTCGTAGGTGGTACAGCCCTGGATCGTGCGATTTGAATGCGATCTTCGGCAAAGTTGTAGCTGATAGAATAGCCTAGACGTAACAAGGGTCAACTAACGCTCTAGGGCACTTGGGAAAATGCTACGGTCGTTTGAATGAAAAACATCGTTTTCCCATAGTATTTCCTATACAAACTTTGGAGGGCTTATGCACTCTCAATTTTCAACCAAATGAGCTCAAATTTTGGGAGAAGGCATATAACCTGGTTATAAGCCGAATAAGCGGTGTGGAACAAAAACGATTTTTTGAACCACGCTAATGACCATTGAAAGTTGTTTTGGGTATAATGCACCCCAAAATATGGGTATCAATCTATCCTCCTGGAGCTAAACTATCCTACTCTGGGAAATCCTGTAAGCATCCCAGTAGAAACTCTTGGAAAAACTAATGGAGGAATCAAGTCGGAACTCCTGAAGGAATTCTTGGAGGAACCCCAGGAGGACCTCCTAAAGGAATCTTAGAACTTCTGGTGGAATCCCTAGCGGTACTCCTGAAGAAATCCCAGTCGGAACTCCTGGATGAGTCCCAGTCGGAACTCCTGAAGGAATCATATGAGGAACTCCTCGATGCATCCCGGGAGGAACTTCTTGAGGAATCCCAAGAAGAATTCTTGTAGAAATGTCAGAATGAACTCGTAGATGAATCCCAGAAGGAATTTCTGGAGGAATCCCAGAAAGAGCACCTGGAAGGATTCCAGAAGCAACTGCTAGAGAAATCCCAGGAGAAACTCTTGAAGCAATCCCAAAATGAACAGCTACCGTCGTTCGGGGTAACATTGTTCCATCGATCCCACGGATTCAATATAAGTCAGAGAATCCGACGGTGGATGCAAAGTATCTTAGAATTATGTATTCTAGTAGTCAATTCTAGTAGTCAATATGCATTCCCATCACATTCAAAACATGCGGAATAGTGGCCCAATGTCACCCCGCTTTGGCCCAATGACATCCCGCACGACGGTACTGGAACAATCCGATAGACACAACTCCTGGAGGAGATCCCAGGAACAATTCTTGGATGGATCTGGAGGAATCTGGAGGGGAAATCCCTGGAATAATTTCTACGGAAACCTAGGAACAAATCTTATAGGAATTTCAGGTACAGCCACTGGACTGATTCCCAAGAGAATCTCGTGGAATAATTCATAGGAAGTCGTAAAATAGATCTCAGGAGGAATCACTAGCATAAGTATCACGGCCACAGATTCTTCCGGATGCTGAGAAAAAAATGAGACACCTCGGAAAAAAGTTCTAAAAGTAGGACATCCAAGGAGGAACTCTGAAAACCTCATGGAATTCTTTGACCAGCTACGGGCGAAATTCCGCGATAAAATGCAGGAGTAATATCGGAAAACTATCGGTGAAAATCCGGAGATAAACTGTTGAAAAGCTATCCCGGAAAATCACTAAGTGACATTCGTGAAGGAACTTTGTATAATTTTGAATGGATCTTCAGGAGGATTCCAGTGGAAAATTCTGGAAGAAATATCGGGATGTACACAAACAGATACCTATCTCGTGAAAAACTTCTGCATCCAGGAAAGAACTCTGCTAGAAATCCCAGGTTCAACTCTCAGAAATCTTGAAAGATTTTTTGGGATATTTTTGTATACTTTTGAAAAAAATATTTTTAGGAAAATTTGGGTTATTTTTTTAAAGTTTATAATCACATTTCACCTAGAATACTCAGGGCGATTTATTTTGAGTTATGAGAAGACATCCTGAATTCTAAAGGTACAGTTTATTCACAACATTTTTAGAAAACAAAAAAATCTGCAAAAGCACACTAAAAGATTTGAAATTGGTCTTGCAGTTAAAAAGTTAGCGGGCCCTAAAGTTTTTTTTTGTAAATAGAAAAATCTAAAAAAAGTAATATTTTGCGTGATTTTGGAAAAAATTATGTTCTACAAATGTACTCAAAAATCAATTTGAAAGAGATTCATAAAAAAGATTGAAAATCGGTTGAAAATTGAGTAAGTTGTTGACCAATCCAAATGCCTGAGTGGTAGTGATTTGTGTTCAAACTTCCCGTGTTAATCTATCTGTAAGAACTTTGTAAACATCTTTTGTTCTCACGTATATGGATAGGCTTGCATTAGGTTTCGTGAGACATTTTTTGGACAAGTCAATGGTAAGTTAGGCACAAATTTCCCTAGTACACGCAGAGAAATAAATTGTAAATATAATTAAATTCCAGTTCAAATCAACTGTTTTTTTTTCCAGTTTGCTATAATGACAAACTGATTTCTAGTTTAAACTAAACTGTTCCATTGTTTGATAATACAAATATTTTCATTTGTCAAAATTTTTGACATTTTGTAAGGTCAAACTGAGATTTTGTAGTTTCAACATAAAATAATGGATTGTTTCAAACGACAGCACTTTTGCAACTAACAAAGCCGGAATGTAATTGTGTTGGTGACAGCAGCTCCTGCGGCAGCTCGGAAATCTATTTTGAGACACTCGGCAAGCGGATGGAAAGTAGAACGAATAAAAAAAACCCGATTTAATCCACCTATGGTGAACAGAACCCTTCTTACACTTATTAAAACTATTGTTGTATTATTTGTATTTAACATATTTATTTTGTGTGATGGACCAAAAGTTCTAGAAAATATTGTGGATTTGGCATCTAGTGAATTGGTTTCCAAAATAGCATCATGGGCCATGGACTAAACTACCAGAAATGCCAGACACCTTCTAGAATCTTGAATGAAATTTTTTTAAAATAGTTTACATATTCTGGAATATTGTATCTTTTGTTAACTGCCAAAAGATCTAGAACCGATTAACAAATGGATAAGCAAATCAGCGAGATACACTGTGTCTAATATCTCTTAATCAGTCGAATAAATTAGCTCCGAAGTACTTGGTATTCATGGTTATGGTGTAAAAAGGACAAAAATGATATATCTACTATGCTAATCAGTTTTGGAATTAGCTAGTTATTTTGGCTGTCCAGTTCTTGCATTTTTCCCACAATATATAAATTCAAAGCTTTCGTTTAACATATTGTTAGTTTTCATAGAATTCCTGTTTATTTGTAATTTGTTATTTATAATTTTAATGAAAACAATAACCTGCTAGTATACACTTTATATGAGGCCAGCATTATTGATTGAACAATAATTTCCCATAGACTGGTCAAAAGCTCATGCAAGATAACAAACGAATATAGGGTGGGGCGGGGCAAGATGGGTCGCATAAGGATGGATCTCCATAACTTCGTAAATACAAATCGGATTGGTTTGCATTCGTCCGCTACTCTTTAATACACTAGTTAGCTATGCTAAAAGTCGATAAAAAGTTCATTAAATACAAAATATAATGTTAAACAAGCAGTTTTAAAAAGTGATCGATTTTGTGCCGTGAAAAAAGTGCGGGGCAAGATGGGTCACCTTTTAAGTAATTAACATTTTCTCAACGAAAAACGTCAAAATATAAGATTTGTTCCGCATTCAAATATGCTCCATATCCATACTGAGTAAACAAGAGCTACTAGTAAACATTTTATAAATTTATTTGGAATATAAAAAACTTTACGATTTGAGTGGTCCTGAGGCGACTTGAAAATCAATGTTTTTACTAAAAAATTATCATAATTTTATGTTATAATTTTGAGCGTTTATTCCGCTTGATTGAAGTCATTTATGAGATAGTCTTGTAATAAAAAATATATAACTTTTGAATGCTCCGAAAATACGTTCAAAATTGAAGGTGACCCATCTTGCCCCGCGGCCGTTTATATGGAGAATATATGGAATGTATCGCATAAGAAAAATGGCAAAAAACCATTTTATTTTGTATTTCCAATGAGAGTGAATAATTTTTCAATCAATGCCCCAAACTTTTGTATATTCATGCTGGTCATCTAACAAAATTATTAACATAATCAAAACATGAGTAATGCGCCCGAAAATGGCACTGACCCATCTTGCCCCGCGACCCATCTTGCCCCGCCCCACCCTAATAATAAAAAAAGAAATTTATTGAAAAACTCTTCGAAAGATATCTCAGTAACCAAATGTCCAATCCAAATAAAATTTCAGAGCCTTTCACAAGTATACTGTAGCTTTCAATTGGTGCTAAGAGAACCCAAATCAGTTGTTAGACGGCTGAGATATTTATTATGATACACTTGGTCAAAAATCTCTCAAAAGGTTAACCTGTATTACTCCCAAGTACTCCTTGAAAGATATCTCGAAAACCAAATGTCCACTCCTAATAAAATTGTGTAGGGTTCTACTAGGATGTTATAGCTTTCATTTGGTGCTAGGAGAACCGAAATCGGTTTACAGACGGTTGAGATATTTATTATGATACACTTGGTCAAAAATCTCAAAAACTTTAGTTGAATAAATCCTAAGTACACTTCGAAAGATATCTCTGTAACCAAATGTCCAATCCTAATAAAATTTCTGAGCAATCTACTAGGATGTTGTAGCTTTCATTTGGTGCCAAGAGAACCCAAATCGATTGACACACGGCTGAGATATTTAGTATAATACACTTTGTTAAAAATCTCAAAAAGTTTAGTTGTATAACTCCTAAGTACTCTTCGGAAGATATCTCGGTAACCAAATGCCCAATCGAAATAAAATTTCAGAGCGTTCTACTACGATGTTGTAGCTTTCATTTGCTGCCAAGAAACTCAAATCGGTTGACAGACGGCTGAGATATTCATCAATATGCTAAATGTCAAAAATCTCGCAAAAAGCTAACCTATATTACTTCAAAGTACTCTTCGAAAGATATCTCGGTAACCAAATGTCCAATCGAAATAAAATTTCGGGGCGATCTACTAGGATGCTGTAGCTTTCATTTGGTGGCAAGAGAACCCAAATCGATTGACAAACGGCCGAAATATTTATTATGATACACTTGGTCAAAAATCTTAAAAAGTTTAGATGTATGACTCATAAGTACTCTTCGAGAGATATCTCGGTAACCAAACGTCCAATCGAAAAAAAAATCAATAGCGTTCTACTAGGATGTAGTAGCTTTCATTTGCTTCCAAGAGAACTCAAATCGGTTGACAGACGGCTGAGAAACGTGCGTGACTTTTTTTTGTAACGCACATACACACACACACATACACACATACACACATACACACACACACACATACAGACATTTTCTCAGTTCGTCGAGTTGAGTTCATTGGTATATGAGACTCGGCCCTCCGGGCCTCGGATCGAAAGTCGGTTTTTCGAGCGATATTTATACCCTTCTTATGGGTGTAAGAAGGGTAAAAAGGCTTTTCCTACATACATTCCGTGATATTTTTGCTACTGTTTATTAAGCTCAAATATTACAAAGAGATAGTAGCTTTTATGTATTTGATGCACTTGCATTTTCATGTAGAGCTAACTTGGGAAACCAGATTTGGTCATAAAAAAAAAGGCTTTTCCTACATACATTCCGTGATATTTTTGCTACTGTTTATTAAGCTCAAATATTACAAAGAGATAGTAGCTTTTATATATTTGATGCAATTGCATTTTCATGCAGAGCTCCTTGAGAAACCAAATTTGATCATAAAAAAAGGCTTTTCCTACATACATTCCGTGATATTTTTGCTACTGTTTATTAAGCTCAAATATAACAAAGAGATAGTAGCTTTTATGTATTTGATGCAATTGCATTTTTATGTATAACTAACTTGTGTAACCAAATATGATCATAAAAAATCTGTTGACAAACGGCTGAGAAATGTATTATGATACATTTTATCAAAAATCTCTCAAAAGCGTAAATTTCATTACTCCTTAGTACTCGTGGAAAGATATCTCGGAAACAAAATGTCCAAACGGCATAAAATTTAATAGCATACTACTTGGATGCTGTAGCTTTCATTTGATGCTGAGAGAACTCAAATCGATTGACACACGGCTGATTCATTTATTATGAAGCATTTTGTCAAAGACCTCTTAAAAAGTTAAGTTGTATTACTCCAAAGTACTCCCCGAAAGATATCTCGGTTACAAAATGTCCAATCGGAATGAAATTCAAAAGCGTTCTTCTAGGGTGCAGTAGCTTTCGTTTCGAGCCTTAAGAACCCGATTCGGTTGATAGACGGCTGAGAAATTTATGGTGATACACTTTGTCAAAAATATCTAAAATAATTAAGTTGTACTACTCCCTAGCACTCTTTGAAAGATATCGCGGTAACCGAACGTCCAATCAAAAAAAAATTCAATAGCGTTCTACTAGGATGTAGTAGCTTTCGTTTGGGGCCGGGCCTTAAGAACCCAAATCGGTTGATAGACGGCTGAGAAATTTATGGTGATACACTTTGTCAAAAATATCTAAAATAATTAAGTTGTACTACTCCCTAGCACTCTTTGAAAGATATCTCGGTAACCGAACGTCCAATCAAAATAAAATTCAATAGCGTTCTACTAGGATGTAGTAGCTTTGCTTCCAAGAGAACTCAAATCGGTCAACAGACGGCTGAGAACCGTGAGTGACATTTTTTTGTAACATACATACACACACACATACACACACACATACACACACACGCACATACAGACATTTGCTCAATTCGTCGAGCTGAGTTGATTGGTATATGTGACTCGGCCCTGCGGGCCTCGGATCGAAAGTCGGTTTTCCAAACGGTATTTATACCCTTCTTATGGGTGTAAGAAGGGTAAAAACCAAAAGGCAAAACCGACGTTATCCATCACGGCCAAGACTTCACTTGGAAGTTGCGGTGATGGATTTGCTACACCTTCCTCGTTGTGGCGAAGTTGGGGTAAGAATTTTAAAGATGTGTGAGTGCTTCCAGGCCCTGTTTCCGTTCCTTATTTTGTAGAAACAAATAAAATTTCTAACGTTATATGGAATTATGGAAATTGGTTGTCTGAATCTATAAACGTTAAGTAAGAACAAAGATATATAACTTTGGAGTAGGTAAATGCTCAGTTTGAAAATCAATCATGCGTTTTATTGTTTCAAACAGGCGTCATAGCGTGTAGGAAAACGTGCCGCCTGGGCCGACGTTATGATATGGTAAGTTATGTTAAGAAAAAACACCTGTCTATTACTCATGGGTCATGTTTTGAAAGTTTCCTGTGAAAAATCAGGTTTTAAGCTTTTTGATCTTTCTATCATTCTATAACAAAGCTTACTAGCTGACTAGTGTATTTGAGAGTCCTGGTAGAAAACATGAAAATTCGCTTTGTGTTCAGAAAGTCATAGGTGACCCATCTTTTCCTCCCTTTACTATACCTAACGTGGCAGCCTTAACCCACTTGAACTTTTTGAAAATGAAAAAAAAAGATGGAAAAGCAAACAATAATTCTGGCAACCGACCCGACAACGAAATGAGGACTATGACTAAAAGCTTGGTATAAGGAATTTAAGAAATTTAAATGAACCCAGACGAATAAGAAGTGTAGAATTAGCAAGTAAGATAAAATACTCATAAATAAAAACTGAAACAGCGCTAACTAAACAATGCCACTCCAAAGTCCAAATCAATGAAAATCGGAAAACATCGACGCGGTTTATCTTTTTTAGGCATATCTATTGACGTGAAAACTAATACTTACATTAAGCTGAAAAAAAGTTGAATAAGGTTCAATTTTGGAGAGCTTCGATAACCTTAACAATCTGTGGGAATCTATCCACGGAGCACAGCAACGCGGGAAGTGATAGGTACTGCTCAAAGACGATCCAGAGACGGTTGGTTTGATTAGCAATCAGTCTAAATTTTAGCGTTGTACTGGAATACTGGAATACTTCATCAGATATATGTTTGAAAAGCTTCAGAACCTGACTGGATAATCGAGTTCGATCTGTACTTCGAAACATTGTTGAATTGAGAAAACTTTGGTGTGTCGAAGAACAGATTAAGTGTCATTAGTATCAGTGATGATGGACAAGCTTTGGAGCACCGACGCTAAATGAGGCAAAAACAGCTATCAATGAACCTCCAATCATGGAAGTGAACAGCTGCACGGAATAAATAATTTTTCAATCACCATCCATTACGTTTGGGCGTAAAAAACTAAATTAGAGAGCATTTGATGTGTGTGGACGTAAGATACTGTGAACAATACTCAGCGAAGAAAGTGTCATTTTACGGTGTCTCATTACTCACGAGATATACCAAGTACATAAAGAACAGGATATTGTCAAGCTAATATAACACAACAGACTACATTGGGCTGGTCACGTCACAAAGATGTCGAAAGAACAACAGTCGAAGATGATATTCAGTAGAGAATCAAAGAGGCGCCTCCGTGGCAGATCTCGCACTAGATGGCTGATTGCGGTTGAAGAGGACGTAATAGTTCTTTCCGGAAATGATTGGCTCAGGATCGAGTCCAGTGGAGAAGGATGCTTCATTTGGCGTAGAATCAATAGAACGATTTGTAGCCCTCCAAGTTTCCAAATAAGTAAGGTTACTTGAGGGGCCTTTCGAAATCATTTACACATGTCTCACAAACCCTTTTGGTGAAATTCCAGGAACTACATATGTCTGAAATTAAAGAACTTTACAGGAAACTCTTAGAGGCATTGCCAAAAGATTTTTTTTTAAAAAGTGGAATTTGATTTTCCAAAATGGAGTTTGATTGATTTTACCATGACTTTATTATTTTGCAATAGATTTGTCCACAAATTTATTCAAGATCCTAATCCTTCTTGTGCATGTTGGTCATTTTTTACCCAAACCGTCAGCGAATTGTTTCCAACCCCAACGTAATGCATTACAAAAGTGGAAAATCCAGAATTTTCTCAAAAATTTAGGGAAAAATTCTGCCCGAAGTTTCATAAATTATATTAGGTAAAATTCCCTTATGAAGTCAACCAAAAAATACTCCTAAGGCATATAGTGATTTAGCCAAAATCGTCATGGAAACTGTTCAACTTTTTTTTTATCTGTATTAACGAGATTTTTAGCCCTAGGCTAGTTCATCTCAGGACGCACGCTTTACTTCCTTTCCGAAGGAAGAACTCACATTTTGCGAGTTTGTCGGGAGTGGGATTCGATCCCAGGTCTTCGGCAAATAATGATAGTCAAGTATTCTAACCATCACACCAGGTCCGCTCCTCAGTTCAACGTTTTTTAAAAGCTCTTCCAAATGTTCCTATAGAAATACCACTAAAAATTCATTCAAATAATCAAAGATTACTGACTTACCGTCATCATGGTAACGTTGATCGTCGTCACATCCCCGATCGTGAATTCTGGGTTGTTCTCCAGCTTCTTGACTTCCTGTTCGCGCATATCCATCAGTTTATCGATAATGTAGCGTGCCTTCTGACCAGCCGTGTTCTTCAGCAGCAGCGATCCGTGTCCCGGCGTTCCGGAGATGTGGAACAGAACATCTGCGAATGAACACCGCATTAAACCGACTCGATCTACCAACATACGATCAAGCATAACTTACGCCACACACTCCTTTCGCCGTAGAACAGTGGATACTCCTCGTCCGGCCCAGCGATTCCCTCGTCGATCGCGAATCCGCAGTTCAGCTTGCGGAAGCCCTCCTTATGGACGAACTCCTTCATTCCGAGCTTTCCTCCGATCTCCTCATCGGGCACGAACGTAGCGTGAATCGTCCGCTTCAGACGGACCCCGTCCCGCTTGAGGGCCCTGATCGCGCCCAAAAATTGCATTCCCACGCACTTCATGTCCTGTGCACCGCGGGCGAAGATCTTTCCCTGGTAGTCCATATCGGCCGCGAACGGCGGATGGCTCCACAGTTCTGGGTACACAGGAACCACGTCCATGTGCGAGTTCAGGATGATGGACTTTTCGGTGGGATCCGTACCCTCCCAGGTGATGATGACGATCGGCTTCCCGGGGTTCACCTCGACCACCTGCACCGGCAGTTCCAGGGATTCGGCCTGGCGCCGTAGGAACTCTACGCAATCATCTGTTTGATTTGGATGGGGGGAACAGATAGATAGAGATAGAGGAGCGATATAATGACTTGCATGCAGACGGTTGTCTTATCTGTTTGAAGTTGGAATATTCTTTGGTATGGTTTTTCTCTTATCTCCTTGTTGACAATGGCTTAAACCCAGAAGACGGAGATGAACACGTACTCAAATTATCATGTTTCAACATTTGCTTCTGTTAAATCTATATTTTCAATTTTCTACTAACATTACTTATCAATCACTAACATTACTTAGAGAAAAGGTTTATATTTTTTCCAAGTAATCACCAAAATGAATATTAGCTCTTAAGAGTTCTTAGCCCTATATTAGCCCTAAATGATCACTAAATGATTCTGTTAACTGGTTTAGTGGCGATTCTTTCAGTTTTGTAGTAGCAATGACTATCTCTTCATTCCTTTCTCGTTTATGTGGACTAAAGTAAGTAATAATTTAGGCAATGCTTGAAAAGCTGCCTAATTGGAAGCAACTGCGATCTGTTTGTTTCACCATTTAACAAATATGTTTGTTATATGAAGGTCAAATGAAACACTTTTTATTATTTAAGGTCAATAAACCTTAAGGCTGTTTCAGATTTTTCAACAGTTTTTGGTTTTCAGCTACTAGATATTCTAAACTAAACAGGATAAACACTGAACTAATCTGAAGTTTGCTCATTCTTAGATAAAAGATTTACTTCGTCTAAACTGCATAATATATTTGAAAAAAAAAATAGTTCGAACTCTTAAGTAACAGATAACTGTGAATTCATATACAAAAATTGCTACAATGTTTTGAATTTTCAACATGGCTTAAAAAGTTGCATAGACACCACTGTGATTGCACTGTAGATACACTTAAGTGGTCAAGCCCCTCCGGATGTAGCCGTTTTGCACCTCATCAGCACATATTAGCCGTAATTGAACAAGAGCTTGCAATTTATGCAAACCACACTTCAACCAAACGATGTCCGTGACCGCTGTGATTTTGCTCCATACCGTAGTTCACATCGGGATGCACCGTAGGAATGCGCAGATATTCCCGAAACAGCTTAATCTCCTCGTTGTTCTCCCACTCCTGGTACTTCTTGTAGCACTCCGTTCCGCGTTCACACATATTGCCGGTACAATATTCCACAACACAAAATAAGCTGCAAGATTAATTGCCCCCCAACTGTTGGCGGTTCCTCCCGAATTGGATGATTGGGTCGCGGTCACCTTCGCTTCGACGACAATCAGTTTTAGAAGACTAATGATAACTCTGGCCACTATCAGTGGTCTTTATATCAACTCTCAGTAGGCCGCGCGTGATACTCTCTTTTTCTCTTTCGCCATTTGTTTGCTTGCACTGGGCCTATACTCAAATAGTAGTAGGCAGTAGGCTGATATGCACTGCGCTGTGAGAGCATGCTTCTTCGTAGCTTTTGGAGGAGCTAAACGTTCCCAAACCGCACTGATCGTGCGCGTAGCAGCACAGCGTGAGAAAGTCGTTCAACACACACGACAAACCGGTAGCTATAGTATTGTCAACAGTGAGGTCTTTCTATCCAGCTTGTAACTTTCTAGGCGAGATACTTAATGTTCGATGAGTGCATTCTATGGCGACCGCACTGTGTCTACTTTGATCGTTGCTATGCTCGCTAGTCAGTACTCCCACATAATGCTTAGGGAACATAATGCGCTGGCGCTGCATGTGTCGTCATTCGGGAAAAGTGGATTTGTTTGAAATAGATTGTCGAAACTTATGGATGGCCTTATGTTCCTATGAACTCAATAATTTGATACGTTAAGCCAATCAAAGGTTAGAAAGGTGCAGAGCATTGCAACAAACTTAGATAAATTAGGTGTATACTTATGCATTTTTTGACGATTCTTCTGTTCATCAAACTTTTATATTGCCTGGGTACTATTTAGAAAATTATAGGAAGTCATGAAATTGAAGGCATTTATTTTTGGATTTGAAAAATCTGATAGCGTCTGACCAGGTGTAGTGAATAACAAGGAAGGAGTTATTGATAGAAGGCAATTCCAATGCTTACTATGTTAACATCCCCGCTGAAATGAGTATTTGCATTAAACCTAATAAATAACTTCTCGTCTTCTTGCAGCCTGGGTCCTCCAAAACGTCTTGATTAGGATATCTGGAACCTGAAGATCGGAAGCCACTTGTTCCAGCTTGATCGACTTTGCCTCTACTTGATCTCGCACGAAGGTGTGTCGCACGTCGATATGCTTCGTCCTCGCCGTGTAAACCATCTCTCTCTCAGCCAGGCAGATTGAACTTTTGTTATTGCACTCCATGATCAGGGACTCTTGAGAATGCCATACAGCTCACGGATGAACTCTCGCCACCAGACAGCCTCTTGAGTGATCGTGGAAAGTGCCATGTATTCCTCTTTCGTGGTCGATAGAGCAACAGCTGCTTGCCTACTGGAACTCCAGGAAATCGAATCCGCTACAATACAGAAATACCGGATCGTTGATCAGTAGGCATTGCTGTATCCAGAATTCTCCGGATCCGCATCTTTCCTGTACGTCAGCTTGCATTGCTTGGTCCCCTTGAGGTATCGCAATATTCTCTTGGTTGCTGTCCAGTGTGGAAGCTCCGGATCACTGCAAAATGAGCTCACCACGCCTTACCGTGTGACTAATGCCTGGTCCCATGAAGTGAGCAATGAACTGAAGACCTCGCGATATGGAACTTCTTCCATCCTTTTACGTTCTTCTTAATTTCGTGGTCTCGTCGTCTCCAGCAGTCGCGGGATCGTGTCCAACGAGTCGACATTGATTTTATCGAGCAATTCTTCGATGTACCGCTCCTGGTCTGTGGAAATAGCGCCGTCAGTCCTCGTGGATAATAAAAGAAACTGGATGATGATGATGATTTTGCCAGTTTCCATCGTATAATACACGCAGCGCTTCAGCCCATCAACTTTAGTTCTGGTCCAGCTTGATGTTCCATACTCTGCTGGACTGCTTGAGGCCGTAAAGGGCCTTCTACAATCGCAGACCTTCTTGGGTGCGGCTTCGTTCCGGAATTCCTCCGGCTGCTCCATGTATGTTTCCTCACCTCCAAATAGTAGCGTAACGGACAACGCGGAGAATATGTTTCGCTGTAGTCTACTCCTTTCACAGAATCCGCCTCAATTGCTTCAACCCATCGGTCCCGGTCGTCCGGCTAAGCGCTTTCTGCAGCGTATCAGGATACTTGGATACCTGTGGAATGTATACCAGCGAAATACAGTGGCCGTTATCAGAAGAAAAGTCCAAATTTCCTTAGACTGGGCGCTTCCAGCCACTGTGCCTAATTGCGTGCTGCATTTCAACAGCTACTTCCTTCGATTGTAACATTGGAGCTCTAAGCTGTCCAAACTCCCATGTTGTGAAGCACGTCCTCTTCCTGGCCTGTCGCTTGTTGACCACGGTGACCTGTTACCGCCATCCATGATCAACTCTCGTGAAAACCATCGGTTTGACGGTCGAATCGATCTTCTCCGGTACCGGAACCTCCGCTACCTGACGCTCATCCAGTATCACCACATCTCGACTTTCAAAAACTTGATTATTCTTCGGGTTGAAAATTCGATAGGCCTTGGAGAACTCCTAATATCCAATCAGGGTACACGGCTCTGACTTGGGGTCTCACTTCGCACGCCTTACCTTCGGCAGGTAAGCCATCGCTCTTGACCCGAAGAATCATAGATTGGACAGAACCGGTTTCCGTCCCGTAAATTTCTAGAAAAAGACGCTGCTACCGTTTAAAATCGTTTATCCAACTTGCCACCAAATATCAGCCTTCTCGCTCGTTCCTGAATCGTCCAATTCATGTGCTTAGCTAACTCATTCTGCCGTGGATTGTAAGGCACCATCGTCTCGTGACAAATGCCATTCGCCTTGAGAAAGTCCTCGAATTGCTTACAGGTATATTCGCCGCCGCTGTCGGTTCGCAGACACTTCAGTTTCGTCCCAGTCTGGGTTTCGAAGTAGGCCTTGAACTCCTTGAACACACCGCTATGCCTTCTCCCAAAAGTTGAGCTGATTTGGTTGAAAATTGGGAGTGCACAAGCCCTTCAAAGTTTGTATGGGAATTATTATGGGAAAACAACGGTTCTCATTCAATTATCCGTAGAATTTCGGCAAGTGCCCTAGAGTGTAAATTGACCCTTGGTACTCCTAAGCTACTCTATCAGCTACAACTTTACCGAAGGCCACATTCAAATCGGACGCCTCATTAATTAGTTATCGATTTTTATCCAGCTGAAGAAACTTTACCAGTGATCGTTCAACTTCCCAGCAGGCAACATTGCTGCACATGGCGCCAAAGATAGCACACAGAAATCATGGCTACTATGCTCCAAGGCAAATAGGCTCCTAAAGTCCTATCTGGATTCTTGTTTTAAACCACAATATATGGTACAAAAGTACGTATTTACTCATTTTTTGACGTTTTTATTAACTAAATTATTATTAACTTATTTTTTATTAAATAAATTATTATTAATTTATTAGTTGAGAATATATAATTTTTATTTTTTTAGTCTTTTGTCTCGTCCCTAGCTTATAACACATACTTTGAGTGTTTTTTTTCACCGTGTATGTCAGATAGGAACATTTTTGAATTCCCAGTGCGAAAAATATCGAGCTCCGTCACACAAGGTTGACCTCAAGTGTCAAAGTAGAATTATTTACCATTTTACTTATTTCGAATTTTCTCATTATTCCTTAGTTTTTCAAGTTCGAGTAAAGTACAATTCCGATTAGAATACCATGCTTGATCGTATTATTCAATATAAGCGAGATTTCGTCTTTAATTTTAGTACCCTATTACAGTGATGCCCATCGAATAGTGTAACCACAGGGCCCATATAGCCGAGGCGGTAAACGCACGGGTATTCAGCATGACCATGCTGAGGGTGACGGGTTCGATTCCCGGTCGGTCCAGGATCTTTTCGTAAAGGAAATTTCCTTGACTTCCTTGGGCATAGAGTATCTTCGTGCCTGCGACACGATATACACATGCAAAATGGTCATTGGCAGAGGAAGCTCTCAGTTAATAACTGTGGAAGTGCTCATAGAACACTAAGCTGAGAAGCAGGCTTTGTCCCAATGAGGACGTTACGCCAAGAAGAGAGAGAGAGAGAACCACAGACAAACAGACGTCTCACTCTACTCACTTCTCATCGTTACCCTTTTTAACGGTTAGTTCAAATATTTTGTAGTTCGCAAATCGCTCGGTTACGGCGCTCGTTTTTGCTCCTGTTTGGCGCCGTTTTTGCTCCTGTTTGACGTTTGCTTACTATTGCCACCTACTGAGTAGTTTGCGTAACACAGCCTGGTCAGCATTGGGCGATTATGTTTTCGTGACGATGGTTTTTATCGCAATTTGTTCCAAGTGATACGTCTGTTTGTCTGTGGTGTAACCATCATGATCAAAAAATTTCATTCTGGATAAAAAACGATAACTAATTAATGAGGCGTCCGATTTGAATGAGGTCTTCAATAAAATTGTAACTGATATAGTAGCCTAGGATTACCAAGGGTCAACTAACACTCTAGGGCACACTAGGCGAAATGCTACGGTCAATAGGACAGATCGGTGTAGTACTAGATTTGTAGTAATGAGCTGAATTTTTGTATGGTGAGAAGGTCAATTTTCCGTTTCTGCAAAGAAATGGTGCAAAAAGCGAGGGTATTATGATTCCTTGCCTAATTTGATGCTGTTTGAGCAAAATTTTGTGCAGCAGTGTTGTTTTTTTTTCATTTCTTGCAACATAAACAACATAGTTATCCAAAGTTTTGCTCAAACAGCATCAAACTAGGCAAGGAATCATAATACCCACGCTTTTTGCACAATTTCTTTACAGAAACGGAGAATTGACCTTCTCACCATACAAAAATTCAGCTCATTACTACAAATCTAGTACTACACCGAACGTGCCCCATTGAATGGAAAACGTCGTATTCCCATAGTAATTCCCATGCAAACTTTGAAGGGCTTGTGCACTCTCAATTTTCAACCAAATCAGCTCAATTTTTGGCTTAGAATCTGATTACGTATCGAATTACCGGTGTGGAGCAAAAACAATTTTTTTAACAACGCTAGCAGGACCTTGAGAAGATCGCTTACCTTCGTGCTGCCGGATTTGGACGGTAACCTCTAATGCTTCGCCTCGATGCAAGGGATAAAGGGCGACAACGTCCCGCTTGAGATGTCCATGCCGTCCACCATACCAGGTAATCGCTTCAGGCTGTCCACATTAAGGTGCCCCAGTCGCCGATGCCAAATCTACAGACTGGTGGCTGGACGTGCCACACACGCACTCGGATGCCCAACCTGGTTCAGATGGTTGAAGCCAAAAAGAAGGCCGCGACCACACCCGATTACCAAGAGAATTGTATGCAATAGAAATGAGATTTACTGCGAGGTCTGCAACACAAATTACGTTAGAGATATCTAGACTACACGAATAAAAATTTCCATATTGAATGTATAAGAAAATGTTATACATTTTTGCCATTTCGTTTTTCTTTTAAAACTTATTTGAGAGTGTAATATAAATCATAACACTCGATGAATAAAAAGTATAAGTTTGACTTATGAATACCATACCTTATTTGTAATGAATGATATTAGACGTGTTATAGTATGTATTGGTAAAACCAAATAAATGCTATAATCGTATATTTTGATATAGATTCTGAATATTTTGCTGTTTTTTTATTAGTTTTTAAAATAAAAATAACAAAGTTTTGAGCCCTATTAACACATTACTGTTTTATTTGATATTTTATTTGGCGCTAACATATCGCATTTGGAAAGAAAGTTCCGGCAAAGCATTATGATCTCGATTGCGATTTTATATCAGGGCCTTCTGAGGACCGTGTAGGCGATGATACTGGAGATCTCGTTACCACCCGAGTTACCACCGTTTCTCCGGTTTTCGTACGGATCGAGGGGTTGAAGTGGCTGCACCTTGCCTACTAATGGTTCCCGACTGTTGAAGTTTTTGGAGACGGTGTTCCAGTCGAATAATGAGATACCAACGATGAATTGCGTCGATAACGTGGTTAGGCGGTGACTGTTCCGGGAGTTGAAGAACGATTCGGTGTCCATCATGGTGCTACTGATGCTGCTCCTATTCACCAACATTTGGTTTTGCTGGATATGGTGCAGATATCCAATACTGCTGGGCGGGCGCGACAGGCAGCCAGTGGTCATGATGAGGCTCTGGAAACGATGATTTCGCTGTTCCGGACAGTGTCCATTGCTATTTTTCGGAATGCTCTGTCAAATAGGAAAGTTTTATGCGCTATAGCATAGACGTAAAGATAATTTAATGATTATACATACCGTGATTTTCAACTGGTTTTATGCAGAGGTTTGCAAAATAAAAATTGGTACCAAAATGGCTTCCTCCTTCCTCCGTTGATGACGGCACCGTTTGTTTGTAGTGGTTCAAGTTTTCAAAACCAAACTGTAGTAGTGTCTTTAGCTAACCTAGTGTAATACCTGCTTCAGAGATACCTTGCTCTAGAACAACCATATTATGTACTGTGGGTATAAACTATGTATATGGGATGGGAGGAACGAGGAGAGAGAATAAAAGGAGGACATTGTTATTCTGACTAGTAGCCATACCTCACGTGTTTTATTCGGACTACCGAAAATAGTACACAAACCTTACAAAATATATTAGGAGAATGTTATACTATTCAGCCATAACACAAAACTTATACATGTTATAAGTCAATGTTATGGCTAATAATAAGTTTTTGTATGAACATAATTAGTTGATGTAATGAAATTAATTACAGCGTAACTAATAACGAATATTAATTGATCTTTATAAAAAATATCATTGAATTTATTTTCGTGTACAGCATCACCTTCCACATCAGCATTCAGCTCGACGTTCTCCGTAGCTACAACCGGTATCTCGAAAGCATCTGCCACAAGGATGAACTGTGACACCTCGTTTCTGCACATGTGGTCTCCGGCTCCAGAGTCCAATATCCATTCGTCCAGGGAGTTCCGCTTCTTAAACGTTAAGAAAGCTAATTTTGATCGTCGACTTCTGTGGACACTCGGCCGCGTAGTACCCAAGCTTCTCGTACTGTAATGGCCGACTTGTCTTTCTTCATGCGTCGTCACTTCCTGGAGAAGGAGAATATTCGACTTCACCCGGTTAGCTGTTCATTTGATGATACCTGATGCATCCATCCCCGTGACCGTCGGCAAGAACTGTCTTCGAGCTTCAACCGCATCAACTTCCGCAGCAGACTAATCTTCCGATGTTTCCCGCGGTTCTGGAAGGCGGTTCGAAGGCTCTGCCAAGCTTTTTTGGCTGTTCGGGCATTTTGAACTAGACTACCGTGTGCGCACCTAATTTTGCGCAGGTCCAAACTTTGCGCATTCTTGTAAAATAACGAAAAAAATAACTAAATGTCAACATATTCACTAGTTTAATCATTGCACTAGTGTTGCTGCTGGGAACACTGGTCCATTGCTTCCGTTGGTGGTGCAACCGAAGCTGAACCACCCGTTTGATCTGTCAGCGCGAGATGACTGGCAAGAATGAGATAGATCGAAGACAGCCTAATGAGCGAACGTTCCTATACCGCTAAAAGTGTCGAGATAAAGTTAAAGTTATTAAATTACCTTTGTTAATTGGAAAATCCTAGTTGAATTTGCTACTACTAGTTTACAAAAGTTAGTGTAGAATTTATTAAAACCTATCTAGAATTTGAAACCTAATTAAAATTGAATTCTTACAGTTCCCAAAAGAGGTTAGAAGTCCTAAAGCCTAAGATCTAATATCGTGCAATTAAAATCACTATTAATCACGAAGTAAGAGGTAGTTGTCATGCATTAGGACAGCCAAGTAATTAAAGTTTCAATTACAGTTCGAACTTAGCTTAGTTGCGTTGGGAGTGCAGTTTAGAGTTAGATCTAAAGTGATTGGAACACCGAAAGTGTAAGATGCGTATGTTACATGAACTGTGAATCAAAACTAATAAATGATTATTTTTTTGTAGTTTAAAGCTACACTACACCAGACTCAGTTGGTGCTGCTACAAACCCGGTGAGGAATTTCTTTCTGCCCCCCGCAACAACTAGCATTGTGTAAACATAAAAATAATTTCACAAATATTTAGTCGCCATAAAATCTTTGTTTATGTTGAATAATAAACAAAAAATACACAAAAACGTCAAAATTTGCCTCGCCTTAACACGGTTGCCAAGAAGTAACTCTACTAAAATCCAACATTTTCCTCGATAAAACTGTGCAACAATGATTAATTTTGCAGTTAATTGACAAAACAGGTGATATTCTAGTAATATCAATCACAGTTCGCAATATTTTTTTTCTATTTAATTAGTAAATAGTGGTGCGCAATGTTTGGAACCATTATTTGCACTGTGTTCCTAATTTTTGCGCACTTTCAGTAAATGCATGTTGAACGTGAATACATGACTTATGAACCATTTGAATATTATGTAACACTAGTAGTGCCAATTTCAGGCCTGCCTCTCCATGTAGCCTGTACCATGTAGCAGATTTTGTATAGAAATTAGTAGAAAATTGTATGAATCGAAGCACTACGGCAGGCACTCTCCGTCTGTCTGTATGTGATGTGATTTATGAACAGTCCTTCATTTGGCTTATCCGGCGGTCAATGTTAGGGACGATTCAAATATGACGTCCGCCATTTTTCAGAATTTTAGAACCCCTCCTCCCCCGGGCCACCCCGTCACGCCTCATAGTATACCTAATACATGTCATATCACACTTTTTCAGATAACCCCTACCCCTTCCCCCCAAAAATGGACGTCATATTTAAATGACCCCTTATTGTTCCTATCCGTAACGGTCACTTTATATATCAGGAAGCTTTTACCTTTGATCTTTAGCCACTGGAAAACCCCTCATGAAGTTTGGATTGTTCTCACGGTAGGTGCCTAGTACGAACCGCAGACGAATTCAAGAGCTCCGGAAGCCTCCGTTCCCCCTCCCTCGTAGGACAAAGTATTTCAACAAAGATCCATTAAGGTCACACTACCTGATCTGAATAACTTTACTTTAATGGGATAACATTAAATAATAGTATTTTCAAAGACAATTTTTAGCAATTCATAGCATGCGCAAAGTTAGGCACTCCATGCGCAAAGTTAGGAACAAGGCAATGAAATAGTTTTTCTATTTTAACTATTTTTTTGGTTAATATTATGATTTTTTTATATTGCAGATTCAAAGAAGGATCATTGGTCTATCGTATGAGCATGTTGTTCACGATATATTTTGTTTGTTTGTATTTCTTATAACGACTAGAAATTTGATTTTTCTTAACTGCGCAAAGTTTGGTGCATACACGGTATAATCGTACCTCTCGATACTGCGGCAAATTGTCGCTAACCCGACGTCTCCACTAGACAGAAATGTCTTGCCATTTTGCTGGACAGATGTCCCAAGTAACCAGTAAGCCGTAAAAATTGGCATCAAGTCGGTTCTATAGTCGATAATAGAACAGGGCTAACAGAGCTAGAAGAAATTATATCCTCCAACAGAGCTGCTCCAAAGCCACATTTGGCGAATTATTCGGTTGATATACGGCCAACTCTAATCATTCGTACCGAGTCTCTGACAAGAAATCTGTCAAAACTGGAACAAGGAAAAACAAAATAAAAAATGAAGTTTTTCTCCTGTCCTTTTCATGCGTCTTACGTGTTTCAGTTCAATTGATTTTTTTGCTGCTCGATCCAGATTCCAGTCAAGGATCTCGAGGGTTCCTCTTCAAAACTCGGTTCTCGTCATGCTTGCCATCTGCTCCACCAAAATACCATGGTATTGGCTCGCAAAATACTATACTTAAACTATACCGAAGTTGAATGTTGATGCATCAAGTAGGAACAGTTCCACTCGAAAGGTCGATGATAGCAAAAAAAAAAAATAAAAAAAAATAGTCAATCATTGGTATTGGAGGAGGAGAGAATCAAGGTGGCATGCATTATTTATTGGCACAGATTCAGAAACATTAAGGGAATCCCCGGGAATCCATGACGATACCAGAAAAATAAAAATCATTGGTAAACTCCTAGCTGTTAGTTAGAAGCTCGAAACTTATACCACCTGTAATGCAGGAAACATCCACGGCACTGCAGCTCTTTCCAGTTCAGTTTCAGATTGCTGGAAGCTCGTTATACTTGAGACAGATATCATGGAGGAGAAAATCCTCGGTGAAACTCCTTGTCATTTAATCAATTTGATGCTGCAACCAGCTAGAAACACAATTTCCGCTGAGTTTTACTCCCATTCTTCGCCTTTTATTTTGTTTTGTTCAGAATCTATTTTGATTGACATAAATTTCATGCACGACAAGCCGTCCAACAGCACTGACAGTCGTCTTATTCGACTTATAGGCACAGGGCCTGCAAGCCCTACAAGATAACGTTATACACCTATATACGGCCTACTTTATTGCTCATGGTTTGCAGGGCCTATAAGCATTTGAAAACCTTGTGCAGAGCTTTTTGACACTGAAAAGTTGCTAGATGACCTTTCAAGTGTTTACAACAGTGCTTAGTGGTTACCTGGGAGGAATAAGGGATGGGTTAGGGAAAGGGAAGGTAAGGAAATAGGGTCGATATAATCGCATAAGCGTACCACAACGGGTTCAAACAGCGCCCTGAAAAGGGCACTGTAGAAAACGCATAAAGCGTAAAGTAAGCCTATAGCTACTTGCCACAACGGGTTCAGAACAACAGAACATCCTGAAGATTCAGGCTTCTTAGGTCAGTCTCACTTAATCAAGTGTTTACCGAGTACTCGGAAACGCAGTTGCGTAAAAACTGGGTAGTTACATATCAAATGATTCAAAGTTCCACTGTCGGATTCTCAGCTAAGATATACAAATGAAGCAGCCTGTTGAGGCTTGTGATGGACAAAATCATAAGTAGGAAAACCACATTGAGTTATCTCAATTGCGTTTCTGCTACGAGATTCCTCAAAAGTCACAGCAAGACTCCCGCATGGGGGCATCCACAAACACTCAATTTCCTAATCGCTGCTTGACGTAATGCCGAGAAGAGATGTTGGTTTTTGAGCATTTGGTAAATCCAATTGGAAATTATTGAAAGATAAATAGGACAATCCATGCGGCTTCCAATATGGAATCGAAAGGTTCGTGTTCAAAAGTATCCTGGAAATCCGAGAAAACACCCAAACAAAATTATTTTTGAATGAATGCGTTTCCGATATCGTAAACAACATTGTGTAAACAAATCACAGTGGACTTTCCATTTTGGTAAGCATATTGGTTCCCATGAAAAGGCATGTTTGCTAGAAAAACATCACGGGTGTGATGCTCGACAAAGCGTGCTAATCATTTCAAAAGAAAGAGGTCAAATTGATAGATTTGATCTTCATACGAAGACATTATCCACTTACAGAATAAACTTGACAGTATAATCCCACCAAGATTTGGGAATGGCAAGGCTGCAAACAAGTAGTTTTATCAAAACATTTTGGGGCTCGAGGCACGACACGCATGACTGTCATTTCAATTTTACTGAAAGTAGCAAACATCGGGTCAAACGCAAAATGCGAAACCATATTGGTGTTAATTAAAACATTACATCTACATAGAAATCCTCCCTACGAAAGTAAGGTTCTTGGACCAAAGCTGTTCTTTTATGCTGAAGATTGATCTGAGCTGTCATAACCATAGCCACTACCCAAACTAGGCACGATCAAACTCTTACAATCACAACACAAGAAAAAAGAGCGGCAATAAAAACCAATTCGGTATCGATTGAAGAGCGCCAGAGACGAACATACACAGAGGATACTGTGAAGAACGCATAATGCGAAGAGCCATATAGGTTATAATTAAAACTAATAAACAACATACTAATAATCCCACCCTTATTGAGCCTCGCAGTTGAGGCTTAAGAAGGATAGCAGATTATCTCGGAGAAACACAAGGTCAACTGCACCATTGCTCCGGTTAGCGCAGTAAGGGCAGAATACTGTGGAGGGCGCCCTAGTACTCCACAGGCTCCGTTTGTAGTTAGGTTTTTATTAGACCCCCCTAACCATTCATTCTTTGGCACGGTAAGCATAAAGCCGCATCCAGGATCTAGCCCTAGCGACGAACAAGCTTGTCCTGTCACGTGATGCCAGGTTTATCCCAGCTGGACAAATTGGCGAAACCAAAAATCGAGAAGGAACTGTCGTGTATTATCCGTTCAAACCCGTAATGAGCTGCCTGAAGTAGTCGCCGTTGATGCAATTGAGGAGCCTGAGAACGAGAAGTTCGCACCGATAGGCGTTGGTGAATCTTCCGAGGAAAGCGATTTCGAAGGGGTCGACGAGACAACGTTTTGTGGTGAGGACAACTACGATACTGCGGTTGAAGACGAAGTCGAGCATGTACGAAGATCCAAACGACCGAACATTGGTGTGCCACCGGTACGTTATGGAGAAGCTACCCGGTTGGCCTCAACCCAACAAGACGAACCCCGTATGTATAAGGAAGCTATACGATGCAGTCATGAAAGTAGAAAATGGAATAAAGCGATGGACGAAGAGTTTGCATCCCTCAAAGAGAACTCGACATGGGACATCGAAGAGAAACCTGCGAATCAGAAGCCAGTTGAATGCTAATTGATCTTCAAGAAGCATCTCGACGAATCAGGTCAAGTAATCCGTTACAAGGCGCGACTAGTACCACAGGACTATAATCAGTACAGCGTCGACTACGACGAGGTATTTGCGCCTGTGGCGAAATACAGTACGCTTCGCACCCTGTTGTCAATTGCTGTTCGTCGATCTCTGTATGTAAAGCACATTGATGTCATTTCGGTTGATTGATTTGTCTTTATTAAAGAGACTTTCAGCCCTTGGCTGTGTCATTTCGGCATATTTGCACGGAGATCATCTATATGAAGCAACCGAAGGGCGATAACACCGGATCTCAGGAGGAGGTATGCCTGTTGAAGCGTACCCTTTACGGGCTAGCGAAGCTAGCGGGACGCATCTGGAACCAGAAAATATCGGAACAACTGAAGCGGCTTGGATACGAACCATCCAGAACAGATCCTTGTCTCTACATCCGGAGTGATACCGAGGCTAGATAGTTGGATTAATATGCGCCATGGGGAAGTAACATTCCATCTGACACAGGTCCTTTCAGGCCATGATTGCTTCCGACAGTATCTACACCGTTTCGGGCATGCGGGTTCTCCCGAATGCCCTGTTTGAGCTGGTTTAGGGGAAACGGTGGAACACGTGTCCAGAGGATGTGTAGGGATGATTTTGGCTGGAACGCCGTTTCAACGGCTATTACCCACATCGTCTGGGAGCTACAGAGGAGGTGACGCGTGGACTCGGAGAATGGCTATAGCTATAGTTCAGATGCGGTACAAGAGGTGGTCCAGGGGTTCAGAGTCGGCTTCGTATTTCATACCGGTGCCCTGCGGTCGATATTGACCCTTACATCGATTAAGTGGCCGCGGAGAGGAAGTCCTGGTAGCGTTGCTGTCGTGGCGTCGGTCTACTGGGTTGGATTCGAGCCCGCGGTTGGGAAAGGGTCCCCGGTAAGGGCCGGGGCGGATGGAGACCCTGCTGTCAGCATCCTTCTGGTGCATCTGATAAGACCTGAAGGGTACTGATACCCTTTCTAATGGGCTGGTCAGATCGGGTTGCACGTGGGCATCAGTTCTTGATGTCTGCTAAGCAGTTAGGCGCGGCGGGGTTGACTTTGCCCGCCTTACGAGGACAAAGGGAGTGGTGAGGATCACTCGGGAAACTGGCTAAGCGCCAGCATGCTACTGTGATGGACTCTCCAAAGTCAGTTATCGATGTTCGTTGCTGGAAGCTACGCAGCTAACCTTGAGGGTGCGATGTGCACTAGCCCCTCTCTGAAGCAATACCTTCTTGGTGGTTCCGGAGAGACGTAGGGTTTGGCGACCATAGGAATGTGTTTAGTGGATCGAGGAGAGAGTAGTCCTGGCTTTTACTATTGTAGTAGAAGACGGCCTCAGCCCCACACTACCCTAACCTTCTTATTAGGATGTCTGTTGAGTAGATTCTCCCCCTATGGTTTAGAAGAAAAAAAAAATACATCCGGAGTGATGTCGTTCATTTTGCTGTATGTCGACGATATACTCGTGGCAAGTCCGGACATCGATGAGTATGAGCGGGTGTACCGTTACCTGTCGAAAGACTTCAAGCTTACGACCCTGGGGTCATCTCCAATTACCTGAGCATTCAAGTGGAGAGGACAAATTTCGGAAGTTTCCTTCTGAATAAATCGGCATACATTGGGCAGATTGCCGAGAAGTTTGGTGTAGACAAGGCGAAGTCTTCAAAATTCCCATGAACCCTGGATATCCAAAAGTACAGCAAAAGCAATGCCAAACGGCGAGTGCTACCAAAGCCTGGTTGGTGCTTTGATGTACCTTGCGGTATGCACCAGACCCGATATTGTGATTGCGGCATCCATCCAGGGGCACAAGGTCAGTCAACGCTCCTCTGAAGCGGATTAGATCGAAGCGAAGATTAAGGCTCAAAACATTCATATAGAACCCCCATACCCGTGTCGAAAATCAGAATTCTGAAAAAAAATGTCAAAAAATCTGGTAAAGCTTGCTTGAGCTTGAGCTTGATTGGCCGCCCGTAGAACCCAGTAATTGCCAGACCAGCTTGCTACTCTCACACAATGAACCAATAAGATAGCTGCCGTGGTCTAGTAGGCATCTTCAGTGTGTGTTGGTATTCTTCTCTGCTAGGCGACAATGGCGCCGGGTACGTCTATAGACACTATAGATTCCATAGACTCGCGGAGGCGAAGACAACTGTAGCCAAACGAACTGTCAGTTCGTGTAGCCAAACGAGCATGACGTCACGATTTCAATAGCAACAATGGATTGCGTGACGTCATATTCGCTCGGTACACTCTAAATTCACGGCAAAACACACTAAAATCGTATTGCTCAACCATGTCTCCGCGAGTCTATGGAATCTATAGTGTCTATAGGTACGTCAGGTTGCAGGTCAATGTGGGGAAGGGTAAGGAAGCAATAATTGCAATCGTTTGTATCCACATCAGACCAAATATACCTCTGCGTCTGCACAAATTCATGCGGATGTCGGAGTTTTGGTAGGATAAGGTTGGCAGAGGGTTCACACGTTGGTGCGTGGATGCCAGGATTAAAGTGATAGAATTGTTGTATGTATTTGTAAGGGAACGAAACCGCCCACTGCTATGAGCTTGCTGGACGGCTCGACGATCGAAGCACCCCTCGAAGAGAAGAAATAATATAAGTTGGCCACCCTGAATTCCGCCAACTTTGGTCATAAGTTTTCGCGAACGCGGGCGCAAAAGACGCCATTCTTTTGTAACTTTTTTTGAAATACACGAGTAAAACAACAAAAACTATTTTAATCCTTACATAAATGGTCCTTCGACGACGAATAAACGCGAATTGGATTACAGTTCATACGTAAAGGCTGAAAAATGAAGGTTTTTGCTGACGGCGGAGATGCAGCCGACAGGATTGACGCTGCAAAACCAGCCGATCTGGTTCTTCTGCATAAGATTTTGTTTTGCGAAGACACGACCCTCAATTGGATAAGGAGAAGAGTGCTGCGGTTCGGAGGCTTTGATTTCGAACGACAATCTCCTCATTTCGAGGTTAGGTTGCAAATAATCGAAAATGCAGAACCAGAATGTGTGAAGGCGACGTGTGAGATTTTGGACGTTCAAATCGGAGAGGCTGCTTGTTCGAAGCAAGCTGTTGCTGTAGCTATCATGGAACGACTGTTTACGATGGCCAATGAAGCGGACAATTGTGCTCATTCTGCGAATGGAGTGACGTGAGAAAAGTCGGAGTCGTATATCGAGGTGAGAAATCTCGACTCGAATGAGGTGACTCTCCATTTGATTTACACGACGAGTCACTTCATTCGAGAGTGGATTCCTCATCTCGATATACGACTCCGACTTTTCTCACGTCACTCCATTCGCAGAATGAGCACAAATGTTGCGGAACAGGTTCCGGCGCGAACGCTAACGCCAACGCCAATGTCATTGTTGGCACAAACTACAGAATACGGATTTTCTCTGCAATCTCAGCGACCGGGAGGACAGGTGAGAGGAAAACAAAAGGAAGACTCGATTGCAAAAAGTGTTGCCTCTTCAAAAAGCATTCAAGTGACAGTGATGAAAGCAAGACTGGAAGCGGAAAGAAAATTGGCAGAACTGGAAGAGCGAGAGGCAGTACAAAGAAGAGAGAGGCAGCGGAAGTTACTGAACGCTGAACTGGAGCTGAAAATCGCGGAAGCAGAACTGAACGAAGAACTGGCAGAGCAGCGGGCGTTAGAGCCATGTTGGCAAGTTCAAATGGCAGATCCTCTAGATCGTGTGCAACGGTGGGTACAAAACCTGCAATCTACTTCCTCTGGAGAACGAGCTAAGGAATCGACCGTGCAGCATCTCAACGCGCCACTATTCGAGCCGACCATGCAAAAGAAAGCAGCCGTACTGACTTCATCGAGCACGTCTGGTACAGCTTCCCACAGCCACGGCTTGCCGCAGCAAGATCGTGGAATGCAACTCGAGGACGTCAACACCGAAATGCTGCAAATAACGAAATCGATGCAACGTATGCTAGCAAGATCTACTGGAAACAACAATCTGCCGACCTTCGATGGAAATGTTCGTGAATGGCAGTTGTTCATTAACCAGTACCGCTTGTCCACAGAAGTGGGAGAATATTCCGGAATCGAAAACGTAGTGCGCCTGCCCAGGTAACCACTAAGCACTGTTGTAAACACTTGAAAGGTCATCTAGCAACTTTTCAGTGTCAAAAAGCTCTGCACAAGGTTTTCAAATGCTTATAGGCCCTGCAAACCATGAGCAATAAAGTAGGCCGTATATAGGTGTATAACGTTATCTTGTAGGGCTTGCAGGCCCTGTGCCTATAAGTCGAATAAGACGACTGTCAGTGCTGTTGGACGGCTTGTCGTGCATGAAATTTATGTCAATCAAAATAGATTCTGAACAAAACAAAATAAAAGGCGAAGAATGGGAGTAAAACTCAGCGGAAATTGTGTTTCTAGCTGGTTGCAGCATCAAATTGATTAAATGACAAGGAGTTTCACCGAGGATTTTCTCCTCCATGATATCTGTCTCAAGTATAACGAGCTTCCAGCAATCTGAAACTGAACTGGAAAGAGCTGCAGTGCCGTGGATGTTTCCTGCATTACAGGTGGTATAAGTTTCGAGCTTCTAACTAACAGCTAGGAGTTTACCAATGATTTTTATTTTTCTGGTATCGTCATGGATTCCCGGGGATTCCCTTAATGTTTCTGAATCTGTGCCAATAAATAATGCATGCCACCTTGATTCTCTCCTCCTCCAATACCAATGATTGACTATTTTTTTTTATTTTTTTTTTTTGCTATCATCGACCTTTCGAGTGGAACTGTTCCTACTTGATGCATCAACATTCAACTTCGGTATAGTTTAAGTATAGTATTTTGCGAGCCAATACCATGGTATTTTGGTGGAGCAGATGGCAAGCATGACGAGAACCGAGTTTTGAAGAGGAACCCTCGAGATCCTTGACTGGAATCTGGATCGAGCAGCAAAAAAATCAATTGAACTGAAACACGTAAGACGCATGAAAAGGACAGGAGAAAAACTTCATTTTTTATTTTGTTTTTCCTTGTTCCAGTTTTGACAGATTTCTTGTCAGAGACTCGGTACGAATGATTAGAGTTGGCCGTATATCAACCGAATAATTCGCCAAATGTGGCTTTGGAGCAGCTCTGTTGGAGGATATAATTTCTTCTAGCTCTGTTAGCCCTGTTCTATTATCGACTATAGAACCGACTTGATGCCAATTTTTACGGCTTACTGGTTACTTGGGTGAATAAGTGTCTTGTTGGAAAGGCCCGTGAAGCTGTTCAGCACATGCTCATGACGTCTGTCGACGGCGAGGAAATCATAAAGGCACTTGAACTACGCTTCGGAAGACCGGAATTGCTGCTTCGAGCTTTGATCAACGAAATCAAGTACCTTCCGGCGGTGTCTGACTGGTCAGCATTCATCGAATTCGACGGTGTTGTTCGTAACCTGGCCGCTGGAGTTAAAAGTTTGAAACAACATCTCTACAACCCGGAGCTTTTGGGGTTGCTACTACAAAAGCTGCCACAATATCAAGTCATGATGTGGGGTCGACATATTACGGAGCGCGGTATTGATGATCCAACTGTACTGGATTTTGCGGCGTGGATGGAGCAAACATCAAAATACGCTTCGTCTATCAATTGCACCCTGGCAGCCGGTGGATTTTTCGACGCACCGATCCAATATGGACAGTCAAACATAAGGACGGACACTCGAAAAGGCGAATTGAAAAAATGTGGCGTCTGCCACAAAGATGTTCATGACGTGACGATGTGTGAGATGTTCAAGTCCGCCGAACCGAAGCGAAGATTTCAAATAGCTATTGAATCGAAGCTATGCTTTTGTTGCTTGCGCACGCATAGCGGACGTTGCGACAGACGGCAACAATGTCCAGTTGAAGGATGCAGCCGGTACCACCATGCCCTGTTGCATAAAGGAGAAGCAACAGCACCTCTACCTGCACCGCAAAACAATCCCAGCGTCAACGTGATGAAGTACGATCATCGCATCCTTCCCCAAGCCCTGTTGAAGATACTAACAGTGAAGGTTCGTGGTCCCAAAGGTGTAATTGAGATTCCTGCCCTGATCGACGAGGGATCAAATTTGACGATTTTGGATGCTGGTGTTGCCAAAATCTTGGGTATATCTGGCAGCAACAAACGGCTTTGTTTCACTTTGATGAACGGAATGATGCAAGTGGATGAAACTTCAGAAGACGTTCAAATTGAAGTAGGCGAGAATCTAGCGGAAAAACGTTTCTACAATCTGGCAGGAGTTAGGACCGTCCGGAAGCTTAATTTGGCTGGTCAGCGAGTAAACGTTCCAGAGCTGGTGTCTCGTTATCCGTATGTGAACAGAGCTGATTTGAAGTGCTTGAATGGAGAATCACCTTTACTGCTGATTGGACAACCTCACATCAACGTTATCAAGACGACGGAAGTCTATCAATCTGATGCTACTGCCCCGGCTATTTCGAAGTGTTTCTTGGGATGGGTAGTCCATGGGCCAATGATGGTGAGTACTGGTGGAGATTGTCCAGGCACCGTGAATCTATGCTGTCAAGCTGAAGAAAATCTCCACGATCTGGTGACGTCGTACATTATGCTTGAAAACATGGGAGTGGTGATCAACAAACCAGATCGACAGCGTTCGGAGGATGACAGGCGCGCGTTGGCAATAATGGAACAATCTACACGTTTCGTTGATGGACAATTCGTTGTGAGTCTACCCTACAAGAGCTCTACTCCTTTCTCAGAAAGCAAAAAGATGGCATTGTCTCGTTTGAAGTGCACAGAGCGAAAAATTGCGAAGATGGGAATTGCTGATAAATATGCAGACATTATGCAAGACTATCTGGACAAGAAATACGCTGTTCCTGTTTCAGATGCAGAGCTTGAGTTGCCGAGGAGTAATATTTGGTATCTGCCACATTTCCCAGTTGAAAACGTGATGAAGCCGGGCAAAATCCGAATTGTGTTTGATGCAGCAGCGAAGTCAAATGGTATTTGTCTGAACGACATGCTCATCACCGGACCGGATCTACTCAAATCGTTGCAAGGAGTACTTCTACGGTTTCGCCGTAGAAAAATTGGATTTGTTGGGGACGTCAAAGAAATGTTCAACCGGATCTGGATCTCTGAAGCAGACAGCTGGTCACAGTGTTTCGTTTATCGCAGCAGTCCCAGAGACCCCGTACAAACTTATCGGATGAAAGCTATGATTTTTGGAGCGAATTCGTCCCCATTTATTGCTCACTATATAAAAAATCATAATGCACAACTTCATGCTGATGAGTATCCTGAAGCCAGCAATGCAATCGTGCACGATCATTATGTCGATGATTTTTTGGGAAGTGAAGACGACGTATTCAAGGCTGCAGAGCTTATCCAGGATGTCATCCAAGTCCACAAGGCTGGTGGATTCGAGATTCGCAATTTTCGATGTAGTTCTGAAGAAGTGTTGGACAGCATCCCACCTCACCTGAAAGCAGAAACGTGCAGTTCGGATATTAGTGATGGAGTACAGCGAGTTCTTGGGCTGCTATGGGATAGCGAAAAGGATTGTTTCACTTTCTCGACCAATTTCTGCAAAATTGATTCAGCTATACTCTCAGGCAAACGCGTACCAACGAAACGCGAAGTTTTGTCTGTAGTAATGTCAATTTTTGACCCACTTGGATTTGCCACTCCAATGACAATCGGAGGAAGGATCCTACTACAACAGATTTGGCGCAGTGGAATTGGATGGGATGACCAGCTGGAGGATGGTGCTAGGAAGAAGTGGTCGAAATGGTTGAGCAATCTTTCTGCAATAACAAATGTTCGCGTCCCTCGTTGTTACAACAGCAATCTCCGAACCAGCGACAAGACAGAACTTCACGTGTTTTGCGACGCCAGTACTATGGCAATGGCTGCAGTGGCGTACTTGAGAGTCGTCAAAGGTGAGCAGGTGGATGTTTCGTTTGTTGCTTCGAGAGGAAGGGTTGCTCCCGTACGCTTCATGTCAGTCCCTAAATTGGAGTTGCAGGCTGCGTTGCTGGGATATCGACTGTCCTTAATGGTGAAAAAAGAGATGGAAATAGACATACACAGTATTGTTTTCTGGACTGACAGTCGCACGGTTTTGTGTTGGCTGAAAACAAAGAAGGCGTTGAAGACATTCGTTGCTAACAAAGTAGGGGAAATATTGGAGCAATCATCCCCGGACGATTGGCATTATGTCTCCACACTGGATAACGTAGCTGACGAAGGGACAAGAGATACGGAAGAACTGGACATGTCTACGACTGGAAGGTGGTTCACCGGACCGGATATGTTGAAGCACAATGTCACAGATTGGTCAACGGTGGCTGGAAACGAGGATACATCCGAAGAAGCTGAAGATGAATGCTGTACAGAAACATTAGCAGTGAACACTGTGCTCGAATGTGATGCAGGGCTGCCTGATGTTAACCGGTTCAGTCAGTGGAGAAGATTGATTCGTTCGACAGCATTTGTACGCAAATTCATCGATATGTGCAGAGGCAAGATGAGTAACGGAAAAATTCAACCACGTGACGAACAGGCAGCGAATATGCTATGGGTGAAAACTGTGCAAAAGGATCAGTTTCCTGAAGAGTACGCTGTTTTGATGAACCATGGCAAGTTGAAAGCTGAAGCTAAGCTGAAAACGTTAGCACCTTTTTTGGACTGCGACGGGATAATGCGTGTCGGAGGAAGGCTGAACAAAGCAAATGTGGAACCAGCTGTGAAGAATCCAATCATACTTGGAGCATCAGGGAGATTTGTATCTCTACTAGTTCAAAGCTATCATCAACGGGCTCATCATCATGGACGTGAACTTGTGTTGAATGAAATCAGGCAAACCTACTGGATAATTGGCCTTCGAAGTTTGTTGCGGAAAATCATCTTCGGATGCCAGTATTGTCGTGTTACGAAGCCCAAACAGATCATACCAATCATGGGGCAGCTCCCGGAATGTCGTGTGGAAATGTATAAGCATCTTTTTACACACACCGGCATGGACTTTTTCGGGCCCTTCGAAGTTACGGTTGGACGGCGCAGAGAAAAGAGGTATGGAGTAGTCTTCATCTGCATGACGACACGAGCCGTCCACGTTGAGATGGCTCACTCATTGACAACAGATTCGTGTGTCATGTCAATCCGACGAATGATGGCGCGACGTAGAAAACCTGATTACATCTATTCTGATAATGGTACCAATCTACGGGGTGCTGATAGAGAATTGAAAGACGCGTTGAATCAGTTGAGCTTCGGAGATGTCGAACGAGAAGTGATGGAAAAAGGCATACAGTGGGTGTTTAATCCGCCAGCGGCGAGCCACATGGGGGGTTCATGGGAAAGGGTGATTAGAAGCATCAGAACATCGCTACGAGTAACGTTGAAAGAGCGAGCACCGAGGCAAGAAGTGCTGGAAACACTACTAATTGAAGCCGAACACCTCGTCAACAGTCGCCCATTAACCTATGTGTCTTCTGATATCAATGATTGTGAAGCCCTCACTGTGGAGTTTGGTATTTCACTAGGAAGGAATCACCCCTCACGTGCAGCACACACAACTTACCCAGGCTGACGTCGGTTCACAAGTGGCAAGAGTGAACGCGGTTGGGTGACGCCTGGAGTTGTTGCTACGCAAGCAGGGATGCTAACATTGTCTGCTTGACAGTTCGCATCACATTCAAATGCTCTATATCGCCTGCTGTGATCAATCTCCTTTCCACAGCTTTATGCAGTACATCTTATATCGCACATCCTCCTTCTACTCTAAAGAAGTTACACATTTTTAACAAAAAAAAAGAATTTCCGTATCTCAATTTGGAGTGTTTACTTACAACGATTTAACATATTGCGGAGATTCCACCTGTTTAGACTTCTGCGCGAAAATTAGTTGCGTGTGCCCACAGATATAAAACCAGACCGCGTCCTGGTGAATATTTTACGCTGTGTTGCTAGGTACACATTTGGTGATAGTTTTGCATTGTAAGCAAACATTTATAACGCACCTTCGCTGAAAATGAGCCTAATCATTTGCGTCGGAATCTATAAATCATCACAACGGGCAATAAGTTACGGTTATATTACATCATCGCATACGTTGCAATTGCTGCCATGAAGCTACCGAATACAGTTTCATTGTGAGGTACCATTCTGACTATGCTGCCGCTACTTTTTCAAAATAGCTCGAACATTTTAGTGCTTAATTGTGGGAGTGATTTTTTCCGACGAGCAATAGGAGCTTGCACAGTGACGTCATCATCTCTCTCTCTCTCTCTCTTTTTCTCGTTCGGGGTCGCTCGATACAGCCGTCCTTGCTCGCGAAATAATTTTGAGGGCAATGCTTACAAATTGTATCTCATTTCGTTAGTTATGTTGGTAATGCAAGCCTCTATACTTGTAGTATTTAAAAGAAATTACCGTTTTGGTACTGGGTGATCCAGAAAAAAAAATCTTATTCTTCGAGTCTTTATTTAATCTTATACCCAAATTTATCCCATTGCTCCGTTGTTCAAATTCGAGATATCTTATAAAATACATTATAGATAAAGTTTATTGCCTTGCCATTCATTGGAACACTAGTCACAGAAAACAAACTGCATGACCATAATCCTTCTTCTGGCCAGCCAACATTGACGACACTCTTTTTAGAAATAATATATTGTAACCATTCGATACCACATTTGCACGAATCAAAACTACGTGATTTTTCTAATATTTTTTTCGTACATTGCCAATGTTTATCTGCCATGACAAACAACACGATGCAAACTTCCGATCCGATATTTGCGCGAAGCAAAACAACGGGATCTTTCCAATTTAGCTTTTCGTCAGCGAAAATTGCCGGGACTCTCTCTTCACGACAAACAACACGCTGTAAGCTTCCGATCCGACATTTGCGCGAAGCAAAACAACAGGATCTTTCTAACCTAGCTTTTCGTAAGCGGACATTGCCGGGAGTCTTCCTCCACGACAAACAACACGCTGTAAGCTTCCGATCCGACATTTGCGCGAAGCAAAACAACAGGATCTTTCTAACCTAGCTTTTCGTAAGCGGACATTGCCGGGAGTCTTCCTCCACGACAAACAACACGCTGTAAGCTTCCGATCCGACATTTGCGCGAAGCAAAACAACAGGATCTTTCTAACCTAGCTTTTCGTAAGCGGACATTGCCGGGAGTCTTCCTCCACGACAAACAACACGCTGTAAGCTTCCGATCCGACATTTGCGCGAAGCAAAACAGGATCTTTCTAACCTAGCTTTTCGTAAGCGGACATTGCCGGGAGTCTTTCTCCACGACAAACAACACGCTGTAAGCACAAAACAAAACAATTCGATCACTCTAGAGCTGCTGGAATTTGTTCTTTTGTTGCACTTTCACACTCTTTCCCGTCAATAATTGCCCATGCACAAACAGTTTTCCGCACGCATGCTCCAGCGGGAGCTACGTCCCCGAAAAATATCACACCGAACTTCCACTTTTCTCATATGGGTTTTGTGTTTCCCTCACTTGTTCACTAATGCATGCACATTGAAGGGTGATTCCTCCCAGCAAAAATATAGGTTCCATTTCCTCAATTAAACGAAAAAACTGGCAGGAATTCGCCAATGTGGAGTTTGGTATTTCACTAGGAAGGAATCACCCCTCACGTGCAGCACACACAACTTACCCAGGCTGACGTCGGTTCACAAGTGGCAAGAGTGAACGCGGTTGGGTGACGCCTGGAGTTGTTGCTACGCAAGCAGGGATGCTAACATTGTCTGCTTGACAGTTCGCATCACATTCAAATGCTCTATATCGCCTGCTGTGATCAATCTCCTTTCCACAGCTTTATGCAGTACATCTTATATCGCACACTCACCCCAAATCATTTTTTGATTGGGGCATCAAGCAATGTCCAGTCACCAGGGGTTTTCAACCAGGGTGATCTTGACTGGGGAAAACAGTGGAGGAAGGCGCAAAAATTGATCGACAATTTTTGGAGGCGTTGGGTTAAAGAGTATATGCCGACTCTGCTTCCAAGACAAAAGTGGTGTCAATCCGTTGGAGAGATAGGAGAAGGTGATATCGTCTACGTGTCGGATATGATCAACGAACGTGGCAAGTGGCCCCTAGCTGTTGTGAAGAGATGCTGGACAGGCGATGACAACATAGTTAGAGTTGCAGAAGTCCGAACTCATTCGGGAACATACCGACGACCATGCACCAAGCTGAAGAAGATTTGTTTGGAAGGAGATATTCGTGATGACAAACCAGTGTCACACCAGGGGGCGCAATGTAAGGGAACGTAATCGCCCACTGCTATAAGCTTGTTGAATAACCTGAGGAACGGTGCATCCCTAGGAGAGAAGTAACAACACAAGTTGGCAACCCGAATTCCGCCAGCTTTGGACAGAAGTATTCGCGATCGCGGGCGCAAAAGACGCCATTGTTTTGTAACCATTTTTGAAATACACGAATAAAACGTAAAAACTAGTTTGATTGATACACAAGGGTCAACTAACACTCTAGGGCACACTAGGCGAAATGCTACGGTCAATTGAATGGAAAACGTCGTATTCCCATAGTAATTCCCATGCAAACTTTGAAGGGCTTGTGCACTCTCAATTTTCAACCAAATCAGCTCAATTTTTGGCTTAGAATCTGATTACGTATCGAATTACCGGTGTGGAGCAAAAACAATTTTTTTAACAACGCTAGCAGGACCTTGAGAAGATCGCTTACCTTCGTGCTGCCGGATTTGGACGGTAACCTCTAATGCTTCGCCTCGATGCAAGGGATAAAGGGCGACAACGTCCCGCTTGAGATGTCCATGCCGTCCACCATACCAGGTAATCGCTTCAGGCTGTCCACATTAAGGTGCCCCAGTCGCCGATGCCAAATCTACAGACTGGTGGCTGGACGTGCCACACACGCACTCGGATGCCCAACCTGGATCAGATGGTTGAAGCCAAAAAGAAGACCGCGACCACACCCGATTACCAAGAGAATTGTATGCAATAGAAATAAGATTTACTGCGAGGTCTGCAACACAGAGTACGTTTAGAGATATCTAGACTACAGCACTCACCTTCCACATCAGCATTCAGCTCGACGTTCTCCGTAGCTACAACCGGTATCTCGGAAGCATCTGCCACAAAGATGGACTGTGACACCTCGTTTCTGCACATGTGGTCTCCGGCTCCAGAGTCCAATATCCATTCGTCCAGGGAGTTCCGCTTCTTAAACGTTAAGAAAGCTAATTTTGATCGTCGACTTCTGTGGACACTCGGCCGCGTAGTACCCAAGCTTCTCGTACTGTAATGGCCGACTTGTCTTTCTTCATGCGTCGTCACTTCCTGGAGAAGGAGAATATTCGACTTCACCCGGTTAGCTGTTCATTTGATGATACCTGATGCATCCATCCCCGTGACCGTCGGCAAGAACTGTCTTCGAGCTTCAACCGCATCAACTACCGCAGCAGACTAATCTTCCGATGTTTCCCGCGGTTCTGGAAGGCGGTTCGAAGGCTCTGCCAAGCTTTTTTGGCTGTTCGGGCATTTTGAACTAGACTATAATCATACCTCTCGATACTGCGGCAAATTGTCGCTAAGGCATGGCCTGACAAATCGAAGGAGATCAGATGGGCCTCTATGCAAACGTCGGACAAAACCTCAAACGTTAACCAAAATAGCTGAAACTCACAGGTTAAGATGATGTTAGTATTTCTATCTATCTATTTCTGATAAGAAACTTTTCATATTTTTTATTTTACTATATTAGGGTGGTTAAAAATTTTGAAATCTGCTGATTATGGGAAGCATGAAGCAGTTCCAGAGGAGCGCAGTCGGTGTTGAGGGCAGGTACAAAGAAGCAAATCATTTGTCATCACTATCACAAGGCCGGACACAAGCAAAAGGACTGCCGTTTACTGATACAGCACCGGGAAAGAGAAACCCGGAAGAACGAACCAAAGCAGCAAGATAGGAGGACGAAAGCGAAGGTAATTCGTAGCAGCACTGAAGAGTACGCAATGCGTACTACGCATTCATAGTGAAGGTCAACTCGGATTCATGGGTGATTGATTCCGGAGTAACCTCACATATGGCGGTCAACAAGAAGTGCTTCGATCGAATTGCTGGACGAGACATCACCGATGACGTTGTGCTAGCAAACGGGATCAAGACGAAATTTGATGGCAGTTGGCGCTTGAGATCGGCTACAAAGAGTGGAGCAACGATCGTTTTCGACGAAGCCGGATGCCGCATTTCCAAGGGCAAGAACATGATGGCAGTTGGAAAGGTCTCCGGAGAATTGTGGAGTCAAGGCCGTCTGTGGATGTTGCTTGAAGTGCAAGTTCTCAAGGTAACCTTCCCCGAAGAGATCCGAGAAGAAGACGAAGCAACCTTTAGATTTAGTGCACACGGACCTGTGCGGACCAATGAACAATTTAACTCCAGGTGGGTGTCAGTATCCTATGGCTATAACGAACGATTTCACACGCTATTCAGTTGTGTATTTAATTTCTTCGACGCAAATCATCAAGCAGTGCGTGCAAGGGATGAAGACATCATTCGACAGACCACCGCCTCAGCAGAACGGAGTAGCTACAAGAAAGAACCGGTGCTGTTTCAAAAACGCCATTTCGAGTTGTGAACATCGAAGAAGCCAGACGTTAATCATCTGCGATTGTTCGGATTGCAGACCTACGTGTGAATCCCGAAGAAGAAGCGTTCCAAGCTGGACCCAAAATCTATGAAAATGACGTGTGTCGGTTACTCGCAACAGCATAAAGGCTACCGTATCCTGGATCTAGCCCTAGCGACGAACAAGCATGTCGTGTCACGTGCTACCAGGTTCATCCCAGCTGGAGAAATTGACAAAACCGAAAATCGTGAGGGAACTGTCGTGTATTATCCGTTCGAAATCGTTAGTCAGTAGCCTGAAGTAGCGATTTTGAAGGGTTCGGCGAGACAACGTTTTGTGGTGAGGACAACTACGATACTGCGGTGAAAGACGAAATCGAGGATGTACGAAGATCCAAACGACCGAACATTGGTGTGCCACCGGTATGGAGAAGCTACCCGGTTGGCCTCAACCCATCAAGACGAACGCCATACGTATAAGGAAGCTATGCGCAGTCCATGAAAGTCGAGAATGGAAGGAAGCGATGGACGAAACTTGGTAGCTTGGTAGCTCGGTGGGTATCTACAGGGTCGTTGAATGACTTTTTCCGCCATACATAGGATAACCAATAAAATTTGGGCCCCCATATATTTTGGACCCCTTACTTACCGGTCAGACTAAGGCCTGAGTGTCCTCTGCTATGCGTAGGAGTCGTCTCCATTCCAATCGGTCCATGGCTGTGTGTTTCCAGTTCCACACTCTGCGTAGGATCCGCAGATCATCCTCCACTTGGTCGACCCCCCTAGCTCGCTGCGCTCCACGTCTTCTTGTACCGGTCGGATGGCTCTCGAGAACCATTTTAGTCGGGTTGCTATCCGACATCCTGATGACGTGACCCGCCCACAGTAGCCTCCCGATTTTCGCGGTGTGGACGATTGTTGGCTCTCTCAGCAGCTGTTGCAGCTCGTGGTTCATTCGCCTTCTCCAAGTCCCGTCTTCCATCTGCACTCCGCCGTAGATGGTACGCAACGCCTTCCGTTCGAAAACTCCAATGGCTTGGTCTCCTGCACGACTACCGGTCTAATCAGTCTTTTGTAGATAGTGACCTTCGTGTGACGGCGAACTTTGTTCGATCGTAGAGTTCTGCAGAGTCCCAAGTAAGCTCAATTTCCTACCACAATGCGTCTCTGAATTTCTCTGCTGGTGTTGTTTTCGCCGGTCACCAGTGAGCCCAGTACACGAATTCTTCAACCGTCTCGATTTCATCACCGTCGCGTCGATATGAATTCGGGGTGGCGGGCGCTGTGATTCCTCCCTGGAGCCCTTTGCCATCATATACTTTGTCTTCGACACATTAATGACTAATCCGATTCGCCTGGCTTCATTATTTAGTCGGATGTACGTTTCCGCCATTGTCTCAAATTTGCGAGCTATAATATCAATATCTTTAGCGAAACCAAGCCGCTGAATGAACTACGTTAAAATCGTTCCACTCGTGTTTATCCCCGTCCTCCGCAAGTGATGTGTGGGCACGTTGTATTCGCGACATTTCTGCAACACCTGGCAGATGGCGAACATCTGGTCCGTTGTAGCGCATTCACCCATGAATCCAGCCCTGGATCGGTCCATATACTACGTAGACTCTGAGCAGAGATGCCAGATATACAGATTTTTCTGTATTATACAGATGTTTGACCTTCTATACAGACAAGATACAGAGTACAGAAAAATACAGATTTTTAAAATGTGATACAGATTTCTGCAAAAAAAAATTAAATGTGAAGTTATTTTCAATAAATTCAATAAATTATAAAATTTAATTGCTGCTTAAACTTTAAAGAATTTATGAAAATGTCTACATTTTCACATGTGTTTTAGAAAAATAAATACCAGTAAAAATTAAAAACCGTCAAAAAGTAGTACATTTTTATTAGATTCTTTTGAAATCTAGGACTCTCGGTGTCTACTACACCCTCAAATACAGCAATACAGAAAAATATATTGATACAGATTTTTGATAAAATAATCTAGCATCTCTGACTCTGAGGGGGAGAGGAAGGGTTCTAGCCAAAGTCTATGGTCCATATAAATTTCGAAAAGTTTGTATGAGCGATAGTCTACAAGGGGGGAAGGGGTGGGTTAGTTCTGAGATTGCCAAATTTGAGTCTACGTAGTTTAGGGACAGCGCCCTGATATTGCTTCTCAAACTCTCTTGCAATCGGTGATAGACGGCGGCATAAAATTTGAGAGAGTATCTTGTAGGCAGCGCTCAGTGTGAGCACTTTCAAGCGATCACTATTTCGAATGTCGCCTACAAAGTTCTATCCCAGTTCATCTTCCGTTGTTTGTCACCTAAAACGAATGAATTCGTGAGAAGCTATCAAGCCGGCTTCATCGACGGCCGGTCGACAATGGACCAGATCTTCACCGTACGGTAAATTCTCCAGAATACCAGGTCCCATCGTATCATCACCTGTTCATCGATTTCAAGGCGGCATACCGTATCGACAGCACAGAGCTATGAAAAATCAAGGACGAGAACAGCATTCTCGGGAAGCTTACCAGAAGAGCAAGGATGTACGGTGGGCAAAACAGTGTCAAGATTTCGGGTGAACTGTATAATACAGTGCGACAAGATGATGGACTTTCCTGCCTAAATACTATTCAACATTGCCCTGGCAAGTGTAATGCGACGAGAGCCCAACAACCGGGGTACGATCTTTACGAAATCCAGCCAATTTCTCTCTGTTTTGCGAATGACATGGATACCACCCAAGTAACCAGTAAGCCGTAAAAATTGGCATCAAGTCGGTTCTATAGTCGATAATAGAACAGGGCTAACAGAGCTAGAAGAAATTATATCCTCCAACAGAGCTGCTCCAAAGCCACATTTGGCGAATTATTCGGTTGATATACGGCCAACTCTAATCATTCGTACCGAGTCTCTGACAAGAAATCTGTCAAAACTGGAACAAGGAAAAACAAAATAAAAAATGAAGTTTTTCTCCTGTCCTTTTCATGCGTCTTACGTGTTTCAGTTCAATTGGTTTTTTTGCTGCTCGATCCAGATTCCAGTCAAGGATCTCGAGGGTTCCTCTTCAAAACTCGGTTCTCGTCATGCTTGCCATCTGCTCCACCAAAATACCATGGTATTGGCTCGCAAAATACCATACTTAAACTATACCGAAGTTGAATGTTGATGCATCAAGTAGGAACAGTTCCACTCGAAAGGTCGATGATGCTGTTAGTTAGAAGCTCGAAACTTATACCACCTGTAATGCAGGAAACATCCACGGCACTGCAGCTCTTTCCAGTTCAGTTTCAGATTGCTGGAAGCTCGTTATACTTGAGACAGATATCATGGAGGAGAAAATCCTCGGTGAAACTCCTTGTCATTTAATCAATTTGATGCTGCAACCAGCTAGAAACACAATTTCCGCTGAGTTTTACTCCCATTCTTCGCCTTTTATTTTGTTTTGTTCAGAATCTATTTTGATTGACATAAATTTCATGCACGACAAGCCGTCCAACAGCACTGACAGTCGTCTTATTCGACTTATAGGCACAGGGCCTGCAAGCCCTACAAGATAACGTTATACACCTATATACGGCCTACTTTATTGCTCATGGTTTGCAGGGCCTATAAGCATTTGAAAACCTTGTGCAGAGCTTTTTGACACTGAAAAGTTGCTAGATGACCTTTCAAGTGTTTACAACAGTGCTTAGTGGTTACCTGGGCAGGTCTCACCCAAGGTCCCACCGTATCATCATTTGTTCATCGATTTCAAGGCGTCATGCTGCAGTATCGATCGCACTTCGCACAGAGCTATGGAAAATCATGGACGAACACGGCTTTCGTGGGAAACTGACAACACTGATCAAAGAATTTTTCGAGTTTTGCGGAATTTTAAAGAAATTTCATGTGGAGAATATTGACAATGAGTAGTATTTTTGAGTGAGTTAACAAGCAGTAAAGCAGTCGCGTTCGGCATGATTCTGCTTATTAGTTGTGGAGTTGTAAATTATCTGTCTAATAAAAAAACCAGGACATTTCGGACAGAATTCCACCAATCTGGCATTCGGTTAAACCTTCATTTATTTTTGTTCCGCATTATCCTTACAAATGTTATTTATATAGTCGTCAGTAAATGTGTCCTGGAGAAACACAATGTTATTAGAAATATGTGTTCCCCGTTCAATCGAATGTATTAGATAAAGTTAGGTTTCCCACGTTTTGAACTATGCTTCTAATATTAATGTTCACGGTTTTTCAGATTCCACTTGTTATTACATCTACTACTCACTAATTTTCTTTAAGATTACCACTGTTTGTAAGTGCCTTACTCGCTAGATGTTACTCATTATCCACTCAATGAAACTTAATTACAATCATAATATGTATGATGGTTTGTGCCTACTGGATGTGTTTCCACGTAATTAATTGATTGCTTCCTCCCTCGAATGTTTTCTTTAAAATCATCATCCTCGTCGTTAGACCGTTTCTCGTTGGACACGATAGAAATCAAATCTGTCTCGACGACTTCGAGCGGGGGGCATGTGTTTTTGGTGACTATGAGGCTAGGCCGTTTATCGAAATGCTTTAGCCACGCTCTGTCGTCGTTTCTGCCGATTGCGGTTATAAAGAAAGAACCGAAAACAAACGTCGTACATACATATAGGCATAGGATGTATTTAAGAGTTCAACCGGACAACGACTGTGGTTTGTCGTCGAGATGTGCCCGTTATCGTGATTTGTGGCATTTTGTTTGCAATTTTTATCTCGGTTGCAGTGATGCAAATGAAGGGAAGGAAGATGTGTGTATATGTTATGTACAAATGAAAACTAATCTTCCATACATATGCGAAGAAGATTGTGAGCTTGGAGATTGTTTGGACAAGTCAATTTCAGGGCTGGTAGCGAAATTTTAATGTTGACAATAATGTCTAGAATAACTTTGGGCGTGATATCCCGAATATATTTGATTATTTTTTGGAGAAATGAAACCTGATGACTTGCTACCAGACCTGGAATTTAGAACATTCTGATCAGTTGTTCAAATTAAAGAATACGGTTCATTAATCGGGGCGCAGCTGTTACTCAACCATTGAAATCGCAAGGTATTGTTGTTCACGTAGGCAATCTTGATAGTATACTACCCTGAGACATCAGTAAAAGAATTAAAAGTCGGTTGATATCTCCACTCCTATCACAATCTTCGACGATGTATGTAGCGTATAGATGAGGAATTAGAGTTAGCAGTAAGAACTCAAATGATAGAAAAGCATAAGGGCAATAAAAATGAAACCAAATCAGTCTTCATATGTACAATTTCAGCAGTCATTCATAACCGATGGCAATCGAGTCTTATTCAAAACTTCTATTATATCATTTGAAATAATCGGAAAAGTCTTCAAAACTTTACAATAACCAAATTGTATGGAATTGTCCTACTATATGATTGAACAGTCTCATATCCCATCGATTAAGCTCAACTGCATCGCATAAAAAAGAATGCTAAAATAAAACCTAAAAGAGCACTAAACGTTACGTCCCAATTTTCCCTCAAAATTGCTTAGACCCTCAAAATCTCGCAAGCCGTCTTGTAGCAGATGGCAATCCAATCCGGCTGCGTTGCACCCCACTGGATCTGATTGACCTCGCCCTCGGCAGCCGTGTACGCCAGTATCGGATCCTCGATCGGCCGCGGCATCTGCTGAATGTCCCATATCAACGCCTGGTGGTCGTCGCCGGCCGTGCAGATGTGGCACGAACTATGTGGCGCCCAGGCAATGCCGTTCACGCAGGCCCGGTGATTGCTCAGTCGGGCCACCGGAGTGCACGGAACTCGCACGTCCAGAATGATGACTTCGCACGAGTCCATGGCCACCGTGGCCAGATAGTTGGGATCCTGTTTGTTCCAAGCCAACCGCAGCAGCGGAGTGTGGGCCGGATCTTCGTAAATGATAGTCGAGTGCTCCAGGTGACGCAGGTCGAACATTCGGACACTGCCATCGGCACCGACGGAAGCAAACATGTCCCGGCCGCCCCCAGCTCGTGAAAATGCAATATCGTAAACTTCCTTGTCGTGGGCAATCAGCTGAGTTTTCACATGTCCAGAAACCAAATTTATCCGACCCAGTGGTTGCCCGGTTTCCAAACCCCAAATCGTACAAGTAGTATCGATGGAAGACGTTCCTACCAGATTGGGATCGACCTCGTTCCAGTCAAACGACGTCAACGGGGCACAGAAGTCACTGTTTTTATTGTTGTTAAGGACACACTCCAGACGCGTGTCGGGTTCTCCGGCACGCCAAACTCGCAGGTAGTCTCCACTGGTGGCCAGCAGATCCGGAAACACTCCCTTCGAATCCGGGATCCACATGATTTTCGTTGTGGGATAGGGATGGTCGAATGTGCTGTGGAGGAAAAAAGAATGAATAGTTATGAGAATGTGATTGGTTACACAGCCGCTGCATAATTTCCCGAAAAGTGCAATTCGAAAGAACAGCCTATGCAAAAAAGAAGGGAGAATCTATGTTAAAAAAGTAGTAAGCAGTTGCAATGCCGATAATTTCCTGAAAAGTGCAACTCGAAAGAACAGCCTATGCAAAAGAAGGGAAAATTGTTGATGAACATATAAGCAGTTGTAATGCGAACAATTCTTATAACGACTCAAAACATTTTTTTAACGAAGAAGGAAACGTAACACTCTGATAATTGCCATCGTACATCGATTTAACGGTTTATTTGAGGGTTGACCAACTGCCAATCCGCGGCGCTCGCATCGTTTTTGTTCGAGTTTGACACTACTGCCACCTAGTTGATAGTTGGCCATATTAAAATTAACCGAACCTGTTTCCGAGACTAAAACTTGAATCGAAAAATAAGTGTAGAATTAGCATAAGTTAAAATACACGTAAATACAAACAAAAAAAAAATGAATCGAAAAATGTTCGAAGTGTTATGTCTGTTTGTCTGTGGTGACAATGTTTTTCTTTCGGCATTCAAAAACCCAACACTGTTCCTTTTTTTAAACAAGCTTTTTTAGAATTTAGGAAATTGGTACAATTATTGGAATTATAACTGCTTTCATTTTCAACATAGATTTTTTCCTTCTTTGCTGCACAGGCTGTTCTTTCGAATTGCAATGTTTAGGTAATTATCGGCACCACAAGCACAGGTGTTTAGAAATTTGAAAAAATATATAATAAATATAACATCAATTTAACACCGGTGGTTGTAATAATGCCCATAATTTCCTGAAAAGTGCAATTTCAAAGAACAGTCTATGTAGAAAAGAAGGGAGAATCTATGTTGAAAATGTAAGCAGTTATAATTCCAAAAAAAAATACTAATTGCTTTAATTCTAAGAAAAAAAAATTAAAGAAGGAACATTGTTAGGTTTTTGAAAGTCAAAAGGAAAACAATGATACCTTTTCCTTCTTTATTAAAAATATTTAGAATTGCAATTACATTTGGCATTAAAACTGCTTATATGATCACTTTTTCTATTCCATAGTATTGGAATAATGATAAAAGCCCTTCTCATACCGCATGAATGAAGGGCTTTTGAAGCGAATGATTAGGAACAGCCATTGGGATGGATTCCTCTAACCATTTGCGTAGAATCACGTGGTCAGTTGAGTCTTTCCGAGTAACTCAAAGTTTTCGACAGAAAAATCTTTTTAATATAAATCGACCATAAACTGGTCCATTAGCATCTTGTACACTGAACAACATCAAAAGAAAATGCGTTTTCTCTGTAAATTTTGCACATCACTTTGAAAACTTTATTCATCGTGAAACAAGTGCTGCACAGTTTTCACAAATCTGTCAAAAACAAAACATTTTATAGCAACACAACTGGAATGGACAGTTTGTGAACTTTCAAGATAGGTTTAAAAATCAACATGCAACTGTGTACAATGGTAATTAAACATTTGAATCATTGTGGAATATTTTTATGGACATACCGTATAAGAAATAGATGTTTGCGCGTAATAACACTATTATAGAGGTTCCCAAACTTTTTGCTATCGCGGCGCCCTTTGACATTTCCAAAAATGTCGCGGCGCACCAATGATTTTAACAAAGTTTTTATTTTTTAAAGTTTGTGCAACTTTCACTTTACAGTGTGCAAGACACAATCGTGAAACACTTCTCTAATATCATGTTTTCAGAATTCAATATTTGGAAAACTAACTATTTTTAAAAATTAATTTCTCAAAGTTAGTTTAAATATTTGTAAAATTTCAAAAATCATGTTTATTTCATCATAGAAGTTTTAAAATAAGAAAAAACTCAGATGTAAAAGTAAAACAAGCTGCTGAATTTCAACAATTCAGCCAAAAATTCTAAAGCGTTTGCAATAGTTAAATAATTCTTATTGAATAAAAATTACTACACAGAACTTGACCAAAGCTTCAACTTTTTGCGGAAATTGCAAAGAAACACTTTTATTATTTTGGAAAATTTCGGCAAACTGGGACACATGAAGAGATTGTAAAGACCTGCCAGGTGGGCTTTGATTGAACTTATTTTCATAAATTTAAACTTAACCTTTTGGGCCTGGATTGGCCACATATAACCCTATTGATGAAACCGAACATAACAAACTTATTCGAGTTCAGCGAGGTGGTAGCAGTACTGATGAAACAGTCCGGTTCAAAAAGGTCAAAGTTAGCTCTTCACACTACCAGATCGGCAAACAAACTTTCGACAAGTTATAGTAAAATCAAAAGCTAAGCTAAAGTTTACGAAATCCAAAATCAATTTCGAAAACTTTTAAAATTTTAAAATGTGGTTTCAATTGATATGTTTAAAAAGGATACCAGAAATGCTACAAAACAATCAAAGTGTCAGGAAAGATAAAAAAAAATGTGAGCGACACTAGTTTTACTAATAAAAAAATTAAAGGTGTTCCGCAATACAAATAAAGAGTTTGTTTTTTTTTGTTTCGTTACAAATGCCAAAATGCTGCGGCGCACCTGGGAATGATTCGCGGCGCACCAGGGCGCCGCGGCGCACAGTTTGGGAAGCACTGCACTATAATGTTAAAATCCTTGCCTATAACATATCATTATGATCAACATTGTACTGTTTGCGTATCGAATTAAACTTTTTAGACGAGTATATTAAGCTTTTCTGGGGAATGGTACATTCTGGGGAATGGTACATTCTGGGAAATGGTTTTCTGGGGAATGGAATTCTGGAGATTGGTATTCTGGGGAATGGTTTTCTGGGGAATGTTATAGAATCTATTACTCAAGGTAAATGAAGGAATACAGGATGGTGAGAAAAAAACAGCATGAAGATTGTGTGATGGGTGAAGCGATGGAAAATATGGATTGGAATGATATGTGAAGGTTTTAGCTATTTTTATCATGTGCAATAACCAGGGAATTAATTGGCACTGATGGTAGTTGGGAAAAAAGTGTATGTTGAGGATCAAGGGACATTCTTCAACTTAAGCATAATCAACGTGCACAGCCCACACTCCGGAAGTACTGGTGGTGACAAGGACGCATTCTACGCGTAGCTCGAATGCGAATCGCAAATCGACTACGTTCTGATTGATGGTAGGTACTTTTCCAACATTATCGACGTCAGGACCTGTCGTTGCGCCATAATGGCCTCCGACCATGGTGATTGTAGTGGCCCGGTCCCAGCCGGAACTGGAAGCTAAGCCCGTTTCTGGAATCCAGATTCCAATGTTGTCACTTCGCGCTGCTGTCTCACACACTGCCTCTAATTCTCCATTTCCGCGCTTTTTCCCTGACTTTTTCTGCCATCAATATACTATCATTTTCAGGTGCGTCTTCCACACACATGCAGTAGTGTTGGTGAGCACAGTCCAAGACCCTACAGTGATGGTCAAATTGCGACCAAAATTCTCCGTCATCAACAATGTACGGTATCAGCAACCGTCACGGTATAACCTAGAGCGGTAAAACCGGATGTGGCCTCAGCATACGAATCCTGAGACAAGTTTATCAGGCGAGAGTTAGCTCGATGTGGCCCGTCTAGAGGACTGCTGGTACAGTCAATAAAATGGCCATCAACAACGCAGCCGAGAGCATTATCGGGTATGTACATAGAACGGAGTCGACGTCCGACGAAACGATTGGTTCGACGAAGAGTGCAGAAAGATTTTGGAGGAAAACAATGCAGCGCGGACGGTAATGTTGCAACAAGGAACCCGACAGAAGCGGAAACGTTACAAACAGAAGCGGAAACAGCAGACCCGTTCCTTTGGTAGAAAAAGCGCCGCCTGGAAGAAGCGGAGTGCGAAGAAATGGAACTGTTGTATCGTTTTCAAGGCACACGGAAACTCTACCAGAAGTTCAACGCAGGGCTAAGAACGGGAGCCTCTTGACGAACGGACGATAGGTGATCGAAAGGTAAAAGCAGCACTTCTAAGAGCACCTGAATTACATGGAGAGCGTAGGCGCGGGAGAGCACGGAAATAGAGGAAACGAGGAAACGACTACGCTAGTGCAGCAGAGTACGAAAATGATTCAACTCTCACGCTGAGGGAAGTAAAGGATTCCATTCACCAGCTTAAAACCAATAAAGCAGCCGGTATCGCAGGATGGTATCGCAGCTGAACTCATCAAACAATCTCCTGCAATGGTGTTGCTACGGGTAATGCGTCGAACCCTTGGCAAATCATGTTGAGGAGGCGTGGCCGATACTAGCCTTAATCTAGCATCTAGCTGAAGTCAGAAGGACAACAGTGCCTAGGCAGCACTACCAGTTAACTGCCCCGATTCGCACAACAGTCCCATGTGAATAGGAAACCCAGCAAACATGGGACTTTTATGCGAATAGGGGCAGTTAAGGGATTAACACAAAAGGCCGAATTGCGAAGAGGCCAAATTACAAAAGGCCGAAACCAGTGTAGTAACTACCAAAAAAGCCGAATACCTATCTCACCACATTCCAATTTTGAATTTTGATTCAATGGCCTTTTGTGATTCGGCCTTTCGTGATTCGGCCTTTCATAGTAGTCCCCCAGTTAACCCGGAAGCGATTGCATCGTGTACTGCACTCTGAAAAAATTTTCACGTCCGATTTACGTGAAAAGATAGGTAGTTTTCGTCCACCATATTTTTCACGTAACCTCCACCGGAATGTCAGGTAGCTGAATAAATTTGAGGTTCGTCGATCGACGTGATAAATCAGGTAAACTTGACAAGTATTTACGTGAAATGTGGGTGAGTGCTACTGGAATTTCCGGTAACTTTTGCGGGAGAACATGATTAGTGCTACGTGAATATCACGTAATTTATACACGATTTTTGAATGAAAATAAAGCTGTCGCACCAGCTTGCAACGTATTTGAAGGGACAAGAGATTTTAAATTCTTGCAAAATGCAATGAAAAAAGCAATGCAATCGTAAAATAAATATTTCAATGCATTTTACAGAGATAAAGACTCTTGCCTCCTCAAATACGCTACAAGTTGGTACTAATATTTAAAAATGTAAGAAAAATCTTTATCAGTCTTTTATTTTGGAGTTATTCATAAATCTACACCTTCATTCATAATTAATAAATGTATATACGCTTCGAATCTTCTAAGATTAGATAATTTAATACAAATAATCTTTGGATTTTGACGCAAAAACTTTGTAGGACATTCGTCACCGTCAGTGATTAATAACACCTTCTTCCAGCTTCTGAAATTAATGAAAATATAAAAAAGTCATAACTCCTTTTAATAAATAACAATCAATTGTCTCACACAATTAAATTATTTCAATACTTGCTGCAACTTGCACGGAAATCTTGACGGAAACTCAAACCAGCAAGCAGTCTGTGCACCAAACTACTTCTCAACGCCATATTGAATATTTTTTTCACACCTGAAATTCACGTAACTTTCGTTTGCGGAAACTTCGAAGTCAGAAGTTCACTAACACAAACGCATTCAAACGATTTACGTGAAAATTAGGTGGACTTTACCAAACAGGGCGGTGCATACGTCGTGATTATCGGGTGATAGTTACTAACGTCAGGTAACTTTTGAGATTTTGTGAATAAGGATGAGCTACGTGATATTCATGTAAATCGGACGTGAAAATTCTTTAGAGTGTGAGTACACGCACCATGAAAAATGCACGCATGTGGTACACAGCGTGAGCGCGGCGTTGCTGCAGGTAGTCAAAGACGCGACTGCTCGAGGGGTAAGCAAACAACTCTTAGCTGGCGGTCTTTGTCATCACTTGGCCCGTGGAAGCATGACGTAGGGACTTGTCAGGACCAGAGCTATGTTGGATGGTCTCCTTGTCGACCGTACTCTTGAAGATTGGCGAATAGGAATCGTTTGTTGCTGTGGATTGCTTTGTTCGTTGACAACGTTGTGTAACATGCTACAGGTTTTCGAGTAGCGTAGCTGGCAAAGGAATCGCTGACTCTATTCGCTTCCGGTTCAGTTATGGTGTTGCGTAGGGCCCAACTGTCCAGGAGAATCGCTAGAGGAGCCTGAGCGTGTATTGGTGCACTGCTGATTTGCGGACTCGTAACGTTTCCGCATTTAGTTACCGTGGGACCGCACTAGATATACATCACGCTACCGATACGTTCGACCACTTTTCCGGGTAGCCAGGTCCAAGTCGATAGGAGATCTTGGAGGTGGTATTCTCGAGCTTTCGTCCCGGGTTTCCGGTTGAACTGATTCTCTTGGTCCTTGGTGGCCGACGGAGTTCCAGAGATGTCCGAACCTCCCTTCCGTACATTAGCTCCCCAGGCGACTTTCACACAGTAGAAAACTATCGATGGCTTCAACGAGGGTTCCCTACACCCCTGCGGTGATTTTTTTGAGGGTTCGCTTGAACGTATCAACAAACCGTTCCGCAAGTCCATTGGCCTGCGGATAATATGGAGCAGTTTTCAGGTGGACGATCGCGTTTGCTGAGCAGTACTGCCGTGAATCGCATATCTGTCCCATTTGCATAGGAAATCCAGCAAAAATGGGACTGATATGCGATTCACGGCAGAGTATGCTTCGCATTTGTCGGTGGTTTGGACCAGGACTCCAGTTCGTTTTCCGGTTTGTCTTGGCTACACTGGCACAGGAACGGACTAGTCGGGATCGATATTAGGCACCGCTCACTGCATCTTCGAAACCATTGTTAGCGGGGAACGAGCTTAAAATGAACGATTTACATCGGGTTATCAGCAATACAATACACATAGTTGTAGTTATGGTAATGAACAGCTTTAAACTGCAAAGGCTTCTAGTTCATCTATTCATCTATATATATAAAAATGAGTTAGAAGTCGCTTTGAGGCAACAAAACTCGCGAACGGATGAATCGATCAGCATGATTTTTGAACCGTTCGATTCGTCTTCAGGGTGACTGTGTTTATATGTATAAAAAGTTAAATACTAAAATAATATTGAAAAGTATGAAAATTGCGAAGTTACTGTTTTTTATGATCTGGGAAGAAATTCAACATGATCGAAATAAATCCAATCTAGAGGGCGACGCTGCAATGACCTCAACAGTTGTCAAACCATGACAAGTGGGCAAGACAAAGTTTGCCGGGACAGCTAGTTATATATAATTTTAACTTATTTACTACCGGACACTTACACTTTCGGTGTTTAACTGGAATTCATTCCTGTTCCCAGCACAACGTATTATATTGTAATAAATTAGCTGTAGATATCTATACTTCATATCGTACTTCGATTCACTTCAAACTGTAAATAAGTAGTTTGGATTAGTACTATACTTTAAGTTGATATGTTCAGGTTTCACCGGCATTCATTTCATTTATTTAGTTAACATCAAATTCATAATACATAATACTGAATCAACAATTTTTTTTTTTTGCTAGGTTTCTAGCTGCACTCTGAATAGAGTTGAAACCTCTACACTAGACCCGAAGATAGAAAAGAGTACGTAATCTTTCAGAAGCAGTTTGCCAGCCGTACGCGGAAAATGATATCCATTAAGACACTGTTGCAACTGACTCAGAAAGTTACGGTAGAAGATTGGAAAGTTTTCAATTGGTCAGTCAGTCAGGATTTGCCTATGTAGTGTTATGGTCACACGGTTTGTGTTTGTCTCCTTGTTTGATTTTGTGGTATGGTTAAATATGTTTTTCTCCTCGTTAAGTCAGTTGTCGTATGTTGTTTTTTTTTTCATCAAATCAATCGAACCCTGTATGTTAAAATATAGTCGATCCTGTGTCAAATTGTTTTCTTGATTTCGCTAATCGTTTTCTACTTGTGTTCATCTCTTGTGTCCTTAAATTGTCATCGGCCCAAAATCCACAGAAACATGTAACTGAACTTCTGAACATCTAAGAGATAATCAAAAATACGCCAAGTTGGTCAGTTGATTGCAATAAAATTTTAAAATAATAAAGATTTCATGTCAACTTTCATCCTGCTACAAATACTATTAAAAATATTCAAATTCGTTCAATTGTCCTATCGGTCCTACCTAGATAAACCATGTCATTTTCTCAAGCGTAGCCTAGAAATGTCAACCTAGTCATACACAAGTAACGTTGTTCAGTTAATATAAAGCAGTCAGTTTTTGTCCAAAATGTCACGTCGAACGCATTGACGTCAACAATGCGTTTAAGTGTTCGCACGTTAGCTTTGAATCTATCAGCACAATTAAGTGCTGCAAATCTCCTTCCCACTATTGATTCTTCGGTCGATTTTTATTGTTTTATTTAAAGAAAATATGACCAACTAACATTGTAAAAATTCGAAAAAGCGACTATGACATTAATAAATTACTATGTAATAAAAATCAACCGAGAAACGTGGGAAATAGAGCCCAAACAACATTTTGAAGTCAGATGGCTGTAAAAGGTTCCAAAACCTGTCACAAATCCTATATGTAATACTTTTATTAGGATTTGTAACGATCATCAAAACCTTCTCAAATCCAACCGACTTGGAACTATTGCTTGGGAATAGACTCTACTGAGCCCCGGCGGTTCCTCCTGTTTATCGAGCATGTCTGATGCAAATGATCAGCCATACTCCATCTGCAGCAGCCGGTTCGTGATGAACCGTTGGAGACGCATTAAAGTGTTAAAAAGGTGATATGTTTCACTAAAGAACACTACATTACAATAAAAAAATGAAACTCCTTCACTTTAATACCGTCAACCCCTGCGAACTTGGCCAGGGTTGCGAACTTGGCCAGGGATAATAATACTGAATCAACAATTTGCCGCCATAATACTCCGCCATAATTCACCGGCATATCATTTAAATAAAAACACAGCTGGTTTAGTCAACAGTCAAGATACAACTCTCTGTATTTCATTTTCCTCGAATACATATTCTGCTGGCACTCATTCTCTCAAATTACATCGAAGGTAATTTGCCCGTTTATTGACTCTTCGCTAATCAGAAGGTGGTGCTAACCACAACATAAGTAAGTCCTCTTCTAAATCCACTATTTACTGTTCAAAACAAAAACTTTGGCTATGAAAATATATTCACTGTACTCCTCATAAGGAATAGAATGCAGTGAATATATTTTCATGGTCGATGTTCTGATTTACAGCGAGAAAACTGCTTTTTATTTTCCGAAAAATGATGACGGATGCTTGAGCCTTAATGAGCGCAGCGTGGGCGTGAGCGCTGAGCAGGAAACCAACTCCACGGTGGCGAGGAGTGTGATCACCTCGTAGGCCAGAGTATAGCAGAATTTGATCCGACGCCAATCTGTGTTCTCCAAAGTTTGGCCAACGAACTTCGCTCAGTCCTAGGATCTCAAGCTTCTTACGGCATGCCTCATTGGCTAGTTGTGCCAGTTTACCCTGCTGGGCTAGAGTTAATACATTCCAAGTTGTAATTCTTGTCCGTTGTTTCGCGCTAGGACAAAATAAATATATAGGGAATTCCATAGAAGAATCCATGGATCCCATCCCAGCACGAATTCCTGGAGAAATGCCAGCAAGATCTTTTGGAAGATACCCACCAGGCATTTCTGGAGGAACACCAAAATAATTTTCTAGACGAATCCCAAGAAGAATTCACGAAGGAGATCCTGGAAAAATCTCTGGAGGTGCAATCCCCGGAGTAATCAGAAGAGGAATTTCTGGAAAAGTACCTAAAGAAATTTCAGAAGAAACGCCTACAAAAATTCCTGGAGGAATCCCAAGATAAGCTCCTGGATATATGACTATAGTTGCTCCTGGAGGGATCACTAGAGAACTAGAGAAATCTTTGGAGGATTGTTTGGAAGAATCCCCGGAAAACATTCTTGTAGGATTGCAACAGAAAATTCTGTGCAAATCCCAGCAATAGTTCCTGGAGGAATTCCAAAAGAAATTCTTTGATAAATAGACGAGCACAAATGTCCCAAATGGAGGATATGCCTCCGGAGCCGGCCTTCTGATGAAGGAATACCTGAAGGAATACCAGTAGAATTTTTGGAGTATTTCCACAACGATGAATATCAAAAGGAGTACTAAAAGAAATCGAAGAGGAATTTAAAGAGGGAAACATCTCTGAAGGATTTCTACAAGGAATTCCAGAAGAAATCGTATGAAATACTTATGGAGAAATCTTGGCAACAATTCCTCAATGAATTCCTGCAAGCATTCAAGCTGACTTTCAATCTCGGAACTTCGACGATATAACAAACGCCAGAGACACGAATATTAAAGCACAACTACTAACAACCGAACTGCAAAATCTCTTGGGTCGCCATACACCGGAAAAGGAAATTGTGGTGAAACACAGACGTACGCCCTGGATAACTACAGAGATTGAACAAGCAATCTACATCAGAGATCTGGCGCATTCACTCTACTCACGGAACCCTAATAGGCGTAGAGGTGATGCGCAATGGTGTGATTACATTCGGAAACGCAATCGAGCTGCATCTCTGATAACTACAGCAAAGACACAATACGGTAGGCGTTATTTTGCAGCTGATCTTCCGGCTAAAAAGCTCTGGACGAACCTGAGACGGGAAGGAATTCACAACAACAGCAAAAAGGTGGTACTCACCGATGAAATTGATCCTGAACAACTAAACCGATTCTTCTGTGATGGACACAGACAACATCAGATGCCTGTGCCATCTAGTTCTAGCAGACCGGACGATCCTGGGAATCGAACCGCAGTACGTCTTGGACCGGGCGCGCCGCAATTTAGATTCGAACACACTAATGCTGTAGATGTCGCTAAGAAAATGGCTGAAATTCAAACCAATGCAACAGGATACGATGGCATCCCGATTTCATTCGTGAAGCTACTGAGTCCGTTCATTTTACCATTAATGGTAAACACATACAACGCTATCATCGATACCGAAATATTCCCCAGAATATGGAAAAAGGGTATTGTTTCCCCGATTCCAAAAACGCCGAATCCAACCCAACCAAAGGACTTTCGTCCGATCACTGTGCTCTCCGCTATAGCCAAAATCCTAGAGAAACTACTAATGGACCAAATAGTGGAACACGTCGACCAACCTGATCATCAGCTGCTTGCTCGGAATCAGTCAGGATACAGAAAGAGGCACAGCACTACAACGGCCCTAGCGAAAGTGACTCATGATATTCTCAAAGGCTTTGACACCGACCAGTGCACCGTTTTGGTACTTGTGGACTTTTCGTTAGCCTTTAACTGTGTTAACCATTCAAAACTCAAGACAAAACTGCGTGAAGAATTCCATTTCGATCCAGGTGCATGTGAGCTGATTTCGTCGTTTCTCAGCGGCAGAAGTCAATTCGTAAAGTGCAATGATCGAATGTCGTCCGAGCATCATCTCACCGATGGCACCCCTCAAGGATCTTGTTTGAGTGCCCTTCTTTTCAGCCTAGGGGCTGTCCATAAACCACGTGGTCATTGGGGAGGTTCGGCCAATGACCATTTTGTATGGACAAATAAAAAATTTTGTATGGACTAATGACCACGCGGGGGAGGGGGGGGGGGCGGTTGTTTGAAAAGTCACAAAAAAAATGACCACGTGGTTTATGGACAGCCCCCTATATGTAAACAGTTTACCACAAGGTCTAAAATGCGAATATCAACTCTGTGCTGACGACCTACAGATTTATCTAACTGGCCCCAGAGAACACGTGCATAGATTGATAGCGCAAATTAATCAAGATCTCAAGTTCATTGAGGCTTGGGCAAAGGACAACGCCTTGTTTCCAAACCCCAAGAAAACACAGTCGATAATCTTTTGCAAGGATGATGCGGTCGATGCTCACACCGACATCATGTTCTGCTCCGAAAAAATCGTGATAGCTGAGAAAGTTGTGAACCTCGGTGTGCACATGGATAAGAACCTGCGCTGGAATGCACATGTGAACAATGTGACCGCGAAGGTCTTTGGGACCCTTCATACTTTCCGGAAGTTCGCTCCAGTACTAACCACTGCCACACGGATGAAGCTCGTCCAAGCGGTGGTGATACCATTTTTTTCTTACTGCGATGTCGTGTACTGGTCTGGCTTATCGGCTGCACTCAAGGAGCAGCTAAATAAGTGCTTCAAGGCATCGGTCCGATTCGTGTTCAATATTCGTCGACGTGACTCTACGGCTGCCGTGAGAAACAGAATCCTTGGACACGGTCTTCAAACACACTACGAAAACAGAATTCTAAACTTCATACGACTTGGCTACATAGGATCTCTTCCAGAGTATCTGCAGCAACACTTGCAGAGAGGACAAATGGAACGAACGCGCAGTTTCATCGTTCCCCGTCACACTACATCCGAGAAGAAAAGTGTACTTATCAGTGGGCCTATCATGTGGAATAGACTTCCTCTGAATATTAAACAGCTATCTACTTTATCTAGCTTCAAAACAGCCCTTAGGGGGCGATAAATTTATTTAGGATATTTTAATTTGCCCAGGAATTCATACAAACTATCAGCCCAAATCATCAGTTAGATTCATTGTTCAGTAGATGTAATTAATTAGTTTCCTTATTAAAATATCCAACTGTTTCTCCTTGACCTGATAATAGGTATTGTGGGATCCTCGATGGTACTTCCCAAACGGTTCCGGAAGTCCGCGGAGAGGGACACTAAATGGCCGCTGCCGTTACAGTTTTCACGCCACTGTTCTGCGCTCTCCGTTCCTCACTCACTCACAAACACAACACTTCCAGCTTGCACTCTCAATCAGTACTGTCTGTCACCTGAATATCAAGGTATATACACAAACACTCTAGATAAGATTCACACACTTATGGAGTAGCACTTAAGGTAATTCGTCCAATGATTACAGGGCACCACATCTCGTTTTTTCTCGTAGATGCGGAGTTGACCATCCTGATCATAAACAGTTCCATCAAGGCTAAAATAGTTATTTATGCAACAAGTTGCAAAATGATGATTTGAAAAAATCGAGTTTTGCAACGAGTTGCATACAACATTTTTTGCGATTGCAACAAAATACTTGAGTACGATCTTTTCTGACTGTTCAAACATAAGAGAAACCACGTGCGAGCATCCATGCGCACAAGTCCGTTTTTTTAATCAGGTAGGCTATGTTTATAAGCGTCAGAAGTACTCGGAGTCGCGTCGTCAACGAGCGTTGTTTTTTTTCTGCTGCTGCTTCAAACTCTACGTCTGTCTGGCTGACCAAATCGTATTTTGAAGTCGCTTCTATTCGGATTTGATCTGCCGAATAGTCATAGAGCTGCCATCGAATCAGCAGAAAAAGGAAAGACCCGGAAAGACCATAAGCGTTTCAGAAAACTCGTGAAAAGTGTACCCTTGCGAAAGTGCCGAAAAGTAGTACTTTTCGGCACTCTTAACAGTGCTGAAAAGTTCTACTTTTCGGCACTTTTGAGCTAGTGAAGAAAAGTAGGCCATTTCGTTGCACTTGCGGCGATTGAAAAGTGCAATCATATAGCACGTAATTGCAAAAAATCATTCAAAAGCTCCATTACCATTATTCGGTTATGCTACGTCAAATTTCCTAATGCCTGCTTTTTTTTTTCTATATTGCAGGTAATCCTAAATGTGAGTTCTGTAGCCAAATTAACTCGTCGCGAGTTTGCAATAATAAAGACATCTACTCACAACTTCATTTTTTTCTAGTTTAAATTTGTAGTGTCATTTTTATCATGTTCGTTGAACGTCAATGATGAACGTTGCTTCCCATGTCATTTGCTCCTATTTTTTCAAAGTTTTACAACATAAACAACAACTATACAGTCAGGTCTTTTTTTACGCGGTTTTGATTTACGCGGCCGCGTAAATGAAAACTCCATACAAAAAAAAAATTCATCGTCTTATTTTTGCATGATTCGTCGAGAAATGGTGAGACTTTTTTTACGCGGTTTTTTGAATTTTGAACTGAGTTTTATTTTTACGCGGTACGTATCCCCCGCGTAAAAAAAAAACCTGACTGTATGTACCTTTATATATCAACTGTGCTGTATTGTTGTTCACGTCTAAATGATGTATGTGATGTATGTGATATTTACATTCACAACCATACACAGGGCACTACACTGGAATGCTTGTCACACTCTGTTTCTAGGAGATAGCTGCACCGTGTTCTTTTATCTATCTTCCTCCTCTTCTAACAATTTTGCCTCGCGATTTTAAGTATAGAAATTTTATTTCTATTATCCGCTGAAAATTCGACTCAGTTGTTCACAAGAAGTGAGCAAACATAAGCTCAAGGTTCCTGCGTTCCATTCCGTAATACGACGTTATCCTATGGTTATACGAGGTAATACAGCAATGCAACGACGGATTATTTCATTTACGCAACGTGTCATGTTACGCTCCTGAGGTACTACTTCTAATAGCTACTTTACTACGCATGGCTGTGCACTACGTTGCCTTCTCTTCTCGTTCGAAAGACTTAGCAATTCAACTTAGTTTTTACCTCTCGCTCTCGGACACCAAATAGGAGAATTTGCCAACCACTTAAATACTCTCCACCAGAGGAATCAAATTATCTTTAAAGATACTCGACCATACCGGAACTCCATCCAGAAAACGTCATTCATCCCACGTGGATTCCAACCATTTTACTTGTCCCATGTTGAACCACACCTTGCAACACCTAAGTTGTCTCACACTTTCTACCCTTCGTTCCGCTAGAGCACCTTCTACATATTGAAAAAGTCATTTTATGGTATTCATTGTGATTCATGCAACCGGCCTTGAACCGGCCTCATTCATATAGAAAGTATTCGAATATCTGCTAAAGCGCGATTTATTTCATCTGCATCCTTCTCCTTCTTGGCGCAACGTCACCACTGGGGCAAAACCAGTTTCTCAGATTGGTATTCTGAGTTCTTCCACAGTTATCAACTGAGAGCTTCCACTGTCAATGACCATTCTCCTTTATGATAAGTTCGTGGACCGACCGGGGTCGAACCCGTCACCATCAGTATTGTCATGCTGGACACGCCCCTACAGCTGTGGTTACATGGCCTGTTTTGCATCCTGAGCTGCTCAATTGAGCCAGCCAACCTAAATGCAACTTCCTCAAGCATACCAGGTCCACAGGGCCAAAACTATTCCTTCCTAGGAATGTTACACTATTCAACCTGATCAACTCCTACCAAGCATGACCTCTCAAAATCGCAGACCAACAGTTAGACAGTCTAATCATATTTTCGCTTCAACTTTGTTTACCACTACTTCAACCTTATCCCACAGACAAACAGACGTCTTACTCTACTCACTTCTTATCGTTACTCTTTTTAACGGTTAGTTCAAATATTTTGTAGTTCGCAAATCGCTCGGTCACGGCGCTCGCATCGGTTTTGCTCCTGTTTGACGTTTGCTCACTGCCGCCACCTACTGAGTAGTTTGCGTGACACAGCCTGGTTAGTATTGGGCGATTTAGTTTTCGTGACGATGATTTTAATCGAAATTTGTTACAAGTGATACGTCTGTTTGTCTGTGCTTATCCCACGCTGTGCTATGCACTGGCCATTCTTTCCAACTTCTTGGATCACTGTCCGTGTTTTACCCTTCTTACACCCATAAGGGTATAAATATCGCTCGAAAAACCGACTTTCGATCCGAGGCCCGGAGGGCCGAGTCTCACATACCAATGAACTCAGCTCGACGAACTGAACAAATGTCTGTATGTGTGTGTGTGTGTATGTGTGTATGTGTGTATGTGTGTGTGTGTATGTGCGTTACAAAAAAAAGTCACGCACGTTTCTCAGCCGTCTGTCAACCGATTTGAGTTCTCTTGGAAGCAAATGAAAGCTACTACATCCTAGTAGAACGCTATTGAATTTTTTTTCGATTGGACGTTTGGTTACCGAGATATCTCTCGAAGAGTACTTATGAGTCATACTTCTAAACTTTTTAAGATTTTTGATGAAGTGTTTCATAATAAATATTTCGACCGTTTGTCAATCGATTTGGGTTCTCTTGGCACCAAATGAAAGCTACAGCATCCTAGTAGATCGCCCAGAAATTTTATTTCGATTGGACATTTGGTTACAGAGATATCTTTCGAAGAGTACTTCAGATTTATACAACTAAACCTTTTGAGATTTTTGACCAAAAGTATCATAATAAATATCTTAGCCGTCTGTCAACCGATTTCGGTTATCCTGGCACCAAATAAAAGCTACAACATTCTAGTAGAACCCTATACAATTTCATTAGGATTGGACATTTGGTTACCGAGATATCTTTCAAAGAGTACTTGGGAGTAATACAGGTTAACTTTTTGAGAGATGTTTGACCAAGGGTAAGGGTACCATAATAAATATCTCAGCCGCCTGTCAACCGATTTGGGTTCTCTAAGCACCAAATGAAAGCTACAATATGCTTGTATAAGGCCCTGAAATTTTATTTCGATTCGACATTTGATTACTGAGATATCTTACGAAGAGTATTTCAATAAATTCTTTTTTTATTATATTCACTTGTTATCGTGCGTTTGTTTTTGACCAGTCTATGGGAAATTATTTTTGAATAAATGATGCTAACCTCATACAAAGTGTATACTAGCAGGTTATTGTTTTCAACAAAATTATAAATAACAAATTACTAATACACAGGAATTTTATGGAAATATGTTAAATGAAAGCTTTGAAGAACCAGACAGCCAAAATAACTAGCTAATGCCAAAACTGATTAACTTAATAGATATATCATTTTTGTCGTTTTTACACCATAACCATGAATACCAAGTACTTCGGAGCTAATTTAATTGACTGATTTAGACAAAGTATATCTCGCTGATTTTCTTACCCATTTGTTAATCGATTCAAGATCTTTTAGCAGTTAATAAAAGATACAAAATTCCAGAATATGAAAGCTATTTTTTAAATATTCCATTTAAGACTCTAGGAAGTGTCTGGCATTTCTGGTAGTTTAGTCCATGGTCCATGATGCTATTTTGGAAACCAATCCACTAGATGCCAAATCCACAATATTTTCTAGAACTTTTGGTCAATTCCACAAAACAAATATGTTAAATACAAATAATACAACAATAATTTTAATAAGTGTAAGAAGGGTTCTGTGCACCATAGGTGGATTAAATCGGGTTTTTTTTTTTCAAACGCTCTCCGGGAGCAAAGCTGTGCTTTACACAAGCCATTTTATACGGTCTCCGGGACCAAGATTTTTCTCTGATTCCGCTCTCCGGGAGCATTGCTGTGCTTTGCACCAGCGTTATACATACGATCTCCAGGACCAACTTCTCGCTCTTCGAGAGCAGTGCTTTGCATTGCGTCAACAGTTTCCGCTTGTCACGGTCTCCGGGACCACTTTAGTTTCTGTACAACGCATTACCCACGTCTTTATGCTAACTGCCTTTCCCACTGTCTCCATTCCAACACAACCAAACTAATCTCGAGAACCAGCATAGTGCAGTTGTCCACCTAACCGAACCTCACGAAATCTTCCACTTAAGGCGCATCTCTCTTCCGCTTCCACAATCATTCTCCCTTCCTCATTTAGTGCCAAAACAACAGGCACAGACAAGTTTTCAAAACAGCAAAAAATATCAATTGAATCCTTCAGCCGATTGTAATAAAATTACAATTACAATTACAACCAGCATTCATTGAGGAATCCCTAGAGAAATGGGGCACGTTCGGTGTAGTACTAGATTTGTAGTAATTTTTATATCCTTCAAAAGATGAATATTAAAGATGTTGACAAGTCCGAGGCTTGTGCAGTCTCTCTCGTTTGGTCCAATGATCACACGTATTTATACTACCTTAGGTAGACATAATGAAACATACCTAGACATTTAGGTACTGTAATGAATAGTATTTCATGTAGGTAGATATCCTATGCACACAACCATTAGGTAGACACTACAGTCCTTTCCCCTTTAGAAAACTCAGAAAGTCATCACCAAAATAATAATAGCACAAATAAACTGACGAGTCCGTCACTTTCTAAGAACATATCTGTTCGCTAACAAAACTACAAAAACAAAAAGACGATTTCGTCACCCCAATATCGGCAACTTTACCAAAAAGTACAAATAACACAAATCCATTCACCAAAACATAACATATGACAATTCCGCCACAAAAGAACAATTTCGTTCACCACAAAAAATAACATTTCGTTATTATTTACCAAAACAAAAAGACAATTTTGTCAAACATCGGCCAAAAAAAAACATTCTGTTCACAACAAAAGAACATTCTGTTCACAACATAATGGCGAACCATAAAAGAACAATTCCGTTCTCCACAAAAATAACAACTTGTTATTACAACAACCTGAAAACCAAAAGGAAATAATTTCGGAATAACCGAAGACGGCTAATAACAAGACAGACAGCTCCCACCCTGTTACAGGCGACATGGTCGAAACGCCCTCAACGATTCACAGGAACATTAAAACATGATTGTGTGCGTGTACATGCAAATACGTACACGGAAATGGTAACATCGCATGCACACTCATTCATTATGTTGTTCCCTGAAGTCGTTCGTGGCGCTAGTGTGCTTGTAGCTCCCAAAGTATATGGAGCAAGAGGGTAGATGTCTGTCTTGTTATTAGCCGTCTTCGGAATAACTCAAAAGAAATTACACGTTCCTTGATCCTCGTCGCCACTTTTATATCCTTCAAAAGATGAATATTAAAAATGTTGACAAGTCCGAGGCTTGTGCAGTCTCTCTCGTTTGGTCCAATGATCACACGTATTTATACTACCTTAGGTAGACACGCAAGTTCTACCAGAAGCTCAACGCATCCCGCAAAGGCTACGTGCCGCAAGCCGAAATATGCAGGGATAAGGAAGGGAGCCTCCTGACGGACAAACGTGAGGTAATCGAAAGGTGGAAGCAGCACTTCGACGAGCACCTGAATGGCGAAGAGAATGTAGGCACGGAGGACCAAGGCAGCGGAGGAAATGACTATGTTGGTGCAGCAGAGGACGGGAACGAACCAACTCCCACGCTGAGGGAAGTTAAGGATGCCATCCACCAGCTCAAAAACAACAAAGCGGCTGGTAAGGACGGTATCGCAGCAGAACTCATCAAGATGGGCCCGGAAAAGTTGGCCACCTGTCTGCACCAGTTAGTAGTCAAGATCTGGGAAACCGAACAGCTACCGGAGGAGTGGAAGGAAGGGATAATCTGTCCCATCCACAAGAAAGGCGACAAGTTAATGTGTGAGAACTTTCGAGCGATCACCGTTTTGAATGCCGCCTACAAAGTGCTATCCCAGATCATCTTCCGTCGTCTTTCACCTAAAGTAAATGAGTTCGTGGGAAGTTACCAAGCCGGTTTCATCGACGGCCGGTCGACAACGGACCAGATCTTCACCGTACGGCAAATCCTCCAGAAATGCCGTGAATACCAGGTCCCAACGCATCACCTGTTCATCGACTTCAAAGCGGCATACGACAGTATCGACCGCACAGAGCTATGGAAAATTATGGACGAGAACAGCTTTCCCGGGAAGCTGACTAGACTGATAAGAGCAACGATGGACGGTGTGCAGAACAGCGTAAGGATTTCGGGTGAACTATCCAGTTCATTCGAATCTCGACGGGGACTACGACAAGGTGATGGACTTTCCTGCCTACTATTCAACATCGCCCTGGAAGGTGTTATGCGACGAGCCGGGCTCAACAGCCGAGGTACGACTTTCACGAAATCCAGCCAATTTGTCTGTTTTGCGGATGACATGGATATTATAGCCAGAACATTTGGAACGGTGGCAGAACAGTACACCCGCCTGAAACGTGAAGCAGCAAAGGTCGGACTGGTGGTGAATGCGGCTAAGACAAAGTACATGCTGGTAGGTGGGACTGAGCGAGACAGGACAAGCCTTGGCAGCAATGTTACGATAGACGGGGATACTTTCGAGGTGGTAGAAGAATTCGTCTACCTCGGTCCCTTGCTAACGGCTGACAATAACGTGAGCCGTGAAATACGAAGGCGCATCATCAGTTCTGCCGCAGCGGTCGTCGAGTATAGACGGAGGCTTGTGTGCTCTTTGCTACTCGGTTTTGCTTTGTCCTCCGCTGTTGTTTCAGCAGTGTTATCAAGCGCGCTTTGTTCCCGTTTATTCGCTTTGGCTACGAAAAGTTGGTGCTTTTTGTGTCGTCGAAGCTAGCACCGCATAATCGAAATGAGTGACATTGTAAACACGGCACAATTTCGGTTCCCTCCCGGCAGCCGTCGACCGTCGTGGGAAGAAATTGCTCAATTCATTAAGCAGTTGGATGCAGATCCAATGCTTATGGAGACGGCATACAAAACAGCAAACGACCGGTCACTATTTGTCAAGTTTGTTAACTTGGAAGCAATGATGGATGCGTTAAAAAGGAACTCGGAGCCGCGAAAATTCACCTACAAAAATGGTGAATCTATCGTGGTACGTATGTGCATCGCTGGTACCAACATGCAATACGTTCGCGTCTTTGATCTGCCGCCGGAGTTGTGCGACAATAATCTTGCACTGGTGCTTGGATCGTACGGACATGTGGATCGTGTGATACGCGAAAAATTCCCCGCGGACTTGGGACTGGACCATATGTTCACCGGTGTTCGCGGTGTGTACATCGACGTGAAGCACGAGATACCCCCGTCGATCGAAGTACTCAATCGGAAGGGTAGGATTTTTTACAGTGGACTCAAGGACACTTGTTTTTCGTGTCAACAAACGGGGCACCGACGGGACTCTTGCCCGCAGCGTGCAACTCGGAACAAGCGACTACAGGAACCATCAAGTTCGCACTCATACGCCGCCGTAGTATCAGGGAAAGTAACTGAGGAATTGTCTTCGGAAACAGTAGCGGAAAGTGAAATTATTGAGATTCTGGAAGAAGAAATCACGGAGCAGCCTACGGACCTGGTGGAAGAGCAGCAATGGGAAACAATCGTTTGTGAAACCGCAGCTGATGCAGACAAAGAGATACGCCGGAAAGAAGGTATAAAGGCATTGGAAGAAGTAGCAAAGGCTATCACGGAAGCGATGGCGAACCCACAGGCCGCTCAGCGTCGTGCCCAGTTCGCTACTAGGTCGGATTCTAGTTCCGGATCTACACCGAGGAAGAAATGCGCTCGCAGGACCCATTATTAGTGTTTTTTTACATGAATTGTATTTTAGAATAACAAATTATTCTTTGCGACTCTCGGCTCAGTAGAGTTTTCTATTAAACAAGCGAGCCTTTAATAAATAAATTGGATAAAAAAAAAAAAAAAAAGAAGGCGCATCATCAGTGGAAGTCGTGCCTACTATGGGCTCCAGAAGAAACAGCGGTCAAAAAAGATTCACCCCCGCACCAAATGTACCATGTACAAGACGTTAATAAGACCGGTGGTTCTCTACGGACACGAGACATGGACGATGCTCGAGGAGGACCTGCAAGCACTCGGAGTTTTCGAGCGACGGGTGCTAAGAACGATCTTCGGCGGTGTGCAGGAGAACGGTGTGTGGCGGAGAAGGATGAACCACGAGCTCGCTGCACTTTACGGCGAACACAGTATCCAGAAAGTGGCCAAAGCTGGAAGGATACGGTGGGCAGGGCATGTTGCAAGAATGCCGGACAACAACCCTGCAAAGTTGGTGTTTGCTAACCATCCGGTTGGTACAAGAAGGCGTGGAGCGCAGAGAGCACGATGGGCGGACCAGGTGGAGCGTGATCTGGCGAGTGTTGGGCGTGACCGACGTTGGAGAGCTGCAGCTGCAAATCGAGTATTATGGCGGCAAATTGTTGATTCAGTATTATCATGAATTTGATGTTAACTAAATAAATGAAATGAAGGTAGACATAATGAAACATACCTAGACATTTAGGTACTGTAATGAATAGTATTTCATGTAGGTAGATATCCTATGCACACAACCATTAGGTAGACACTACAGTAATGAGCTGAATTTTAGTATGGTGAGAAGGTCAGTTCTCTATTTCTGTAATGAAATGGTGCAAAAAGCGTGGGTATTATGTTTTCTTGTCTAATTTGATGCTGATTGAGCAAAACTTTGAATAACTATGTTGTTTATATTGCAAGAAATGGAGAAAACAACAACACTGTTGCCCAAAGTTTTGCTCAAACAGCATTAAATTAGGCAAGGAATCATAATACCCACGCTTTTTGCGCCATTTCACTGCAGAAACGGAGAATTGACCTTCTCGCCATACTAAAATTCAGCTCATTACTACAAATCTAGTACTTCACCGATCTGTCCTATTGCTGGTACCGGAGGACATCTTTGTGAGGAAGACGCAAATATCGATTTTGTTTCATGCAGATGGGATACAGTTGAAGAAATTATTTCCATTCCAGTACCACCTCTTGGGTTTCAAGGAAGCGATAACGTTGACAAGTTTGGGAAACTCTGAGCTTAAATGTTAGAAAGTTCAAACACCGCATCTGAAAGGGACAAGTCATGCTCAATATTGTTTTGGCAAAATTCCAACAATCGATGGAAATTACCAAATCAGATTAGAAATCGATGACGAAATCACATAAGCAACTACCTTATAACCCGTTTGATACCAATCAATGTTAGAGTCGCAATTGAGCGACACGGTTTTCTTCGCATCAGAAGATTCGTGCCAGAAACTAAGAAAAAAAGAAATCCCCACTAACCTTTTCGCACTGAACTCGCTCGTGTCCTCATCGAGACTGATGATCTGCACTTTGTTGTTGTACTCCTCCACGAAGCTGCCCAGCGCCAGTCGGAAGCGCTTATCCGGCCGGACGGACCAATTCATCGAGTACAGCGGCCATGGGGCCAGGTATTTGTAGATTTCCTTGCGTTTTCCCGTCGTTCCGGACATCTTACGGTCTCTGAAACCTCCTACTATGCTACTATTCCCCGGGGACCGATGGCGTCTGAGTCTGGAAGTGCTGCTGCTATCGTCGGTGATGCTGTGGTGACGTAGCGCCGGTTGCTGACCCGTGGGAATATCCGGTTGGCTCCTGGAAAGGTGAATGATTTTCCTCAAATTATCCATCGTCGCGAATTTCTCGTCCGCGTATCGGATTATGCGATTGAGATTGAGATGAGATGCTGTCGAACGAACTGTTGTCTACCAAATGACCGAAATCGATTCGGAAACTCGCATCGAACCAAGCCAATTAAATCATACTCACCCACGAACTATTTATATCCGGGGAGTTCCTGTCCCGCTTTCTCGTGTCGTCGCGATGTGTGCAGCCTAGAAAAAAAAAACAGTGGAAACAAAACAACGAACAAATTGAAGATGTTTTCCCGTCGTTCGATAGCGAGCTGCGAGGCAAGAAGAAAGTGTCACGACGCGGTGACGGTGAATCTCACACCATCTTTCGGCTTTCTTCTATCTACGTTTTGTTTTCCCCGCAATCGTGCACTTTAGTACGTCTCACGTACATTCACGACGTGCAACGCGCAAACACAGACAGAAATCCGCCACCTCAGTCGAGCGCTAGACCCATCGCCAGCACGATTTTCTTACCTCCCTCCGGTCTGCTGTCTCCTGCGCTGGTCCCGGTAACACGCACAAGCCAAATTTTCCACGCACAGATTATGCTCTTCTGGGGTCACACATTACCGATAGGCCCGTACGCATTATTCCGCTTCGATTCGATTGTTTGCAATCACGTCCACCTCGGTAATCCTTCCGAGAATATGCACACCATTTCCTGATGGTTGTTTTGTGCGATTTTCTTGTGTCTGAGGGTGAAGAAAATCACTTTTGCTTCTACTTTTTAGCTCTGCAAATCCTTTTCGACGCGACGGTGATGAGACAGACCCGAGACAGACGACCGTCAAACACTCGCGAAAAAAAAACAATGAACGAAAAGAAACGGGAGAGGGCGAACTACGGATAGGGTTGGCAGAGCTGTGGGCGAGAAGTACAAAGTTTTCATAACTCAGGTAAGCAACGTAGGGTGTAAACGTGACTGAATATTTATTCTCGGTCCCGCAAACCCGAAAACCACCCGAATTTTGAGTTTTAATTTTTTTTTCAATTTTTGCCAATATAGACGAGTGCACCGATGAACTGAATTCATCGCGGTCCGAGAATTTTGACACTACAGTGATAAAAATATCCATATTGGTTGTATGTGTCAGCCTATATAGATTTTTGCAATTAGTCTTTAGTAATACGACATATATTTAACACACATACTGCTGGATGAACTTTTCACATTTCAAAAACATGTGTGAGCGATAGAGATTTTGTTATAAAGCCTTTTAAGCATTCCCAACTAACAATCACTCATTTTACAAGCACCTTTACGACGGATTGATTCAGCATGATGCTGAATAACATTTGGATAATTTTCAGGCACAACCTTTGTTCGGGTTTTGTTGACACAAATTTGGAGAAACTGTAAAGCATAGTGTTGTGTACCAACTGAAATGTTTGTTGTTAAATCGTTTTACAAATATATAGTAAAACTGTTATTCAGCTTTAGCAAAAATGATTAAAAATAAAAAAATGCAAAATTTTTCAATTTCCACGAGAGTTTATGATTAGAACTTAATGCTGTGAACAAATATTGTGAAATAATAACTACACATAAATTTACCTAAATCCAGATTCGAACTCGAGACCCGTCGATTGCCAGCCGCATGCCTTCCTATCTGCGCCATCCTAGAGATGATGAATTGCAGCGCTCAAATCAAAACATAAACTTCCCGTGGTTTAATAATGATCAGACTCTGACTCCTATACAGCAGTGGTGAATTAGCACAACATTATGGTTAACGACTGAACAACAGATTAATTCAGCTGTTGTTCGGTAAAAAACACGTGTTTTTCATCATGTACTCTGAGTCGAAGTATGATGAAACGAAAGCGCTTATTTGACTTGTGAAAAATACATTATTCAGATACATGTCCTAGTTTTCACATGAACTTAACAAGAAGCAGAAAAAAGTCTTGTTAAACTATGTTGTAAAGGAATTACTGCGAGTCGAATAAAAATCTTATTAAACGCTTGAAAAGTGTTTTTAATTATCATTATTGATACCAACACGAAAAGTTGAACATTGGCTACTTTTTCAATTGAAAAAGCATTTGTACAGTAATATGTACAGCATAATTTTAATTCAGCTATAATTACCATTATAAAGCAACAATTCAGCATGCATGCTTGTTTGCGGCTAGCGATTGTTACTTGGGTTATAAATCATTTTAAATGATTTGTATTTGCTTCGGTTGTATAAATTATTTAGATTTTTCAGCTCGCCTCAATA